>NC_089873.1:171450000-171750000 GCF_040182565.1 Anser cygnoides | reverse complement strand
TCTGGTGAATATCTTGGTTCCTTGGGAAGATTAAGACAAGTGGGGCCTACCTTGAGTGGTACCAAAGCCATTACATTCCACACCTCCTGAGCAATTTGTCGAGCTGCTCAATCTGCCAGCCGACTCCCTTCTGATATTTTCAAGGTTCCTCCTTGATGAGCTTTACAGTGCATAATAGCCACTTGTTTTGGTTTTTGCACCGCATTTATCAAATTTAACACCTCCTCTTGATATCTTATATTGGCTCCTTGTGAGGACAACAGCCCTCTTTCTTTCCATAATGCTCCATGAACACGGACTACTCCAAAAGCATACTTTGAATCTGTCCAAATATTTACCATCTTTCCTTCACTCAGTTCCAGTGCTCGAGGTAGGGCTATCAGTTCTGCTCGCTGTGTTAATGTTTCAGGTGGTAAAGGTTTTGCTTCGATCACTGTCTTCAGGGTTGTTACTGCATACCCTGCACATCGTGTTCCATTCTCCACAAAACTACTACCATCAGTAAAAAGTTCCCAGTCATACCTTTCAAGGGGTACATCCTTCAAATCCTCGCAGCTGGCATGGGTATGTTCAATTATTTCCACACAATTGTGTTCCAACGGTCCTTCTTCTGGAACAGTTCCTAGAAATACTGCTGAATTTAACAGGTTAGTTGTTTTCAAGGTTACGTCATCTTGTTCAGTTAGTATTGTCTGATATTTCATCATTCGGCTGGGTGATAACCAGTGGCCCCCCTTTTGTTCTAAAACAGTTGTTACCATATGTGGTACAAAAACTTCAATATGTTTTCCCATTTGAAGGCAAATAATTTTCTACTATCTTTATCAAGAGGTATGCAAAAGAAAGCATCCTTTAAATCTATCACAGTAAACCATTTATATATCTCTCTCACAGATGTTAACAATGTGTAAGGATTAGCCACTACCGGGTGAATGTCCTTTGTTATTTCATTTGTTGCTCTAAGATCTTGTACCAATCTATACTCACCATTCGGCTTCTTTACTGGAAAAATTGGAGTATTATATTCCGATTTACATTCTTCCAGAATCTGATGTTTGAGAAATTTGTCAATAATTTTCACTGTCCCCTGCCTAGCTTCTATCTTAAGTGGATATTGTTTGATTCGAACAGGTTTGGCTCCTTCCTTTAATTCCACCTTTACCAGTTGTGCCAGTTTCGACTTCCTTGGTACATCTGTTTCCCATACTGTTGGTATAACTGCATTTTCTACTTCTCTTGGAATATTAACAAAGGGTTTATCTTTGATCATTAGGATTTGGCCTACTTTGGACTCAGGTACCTTCATTATTAATTCTCCATCCTCAAAGGTTATTGTTGCATCTAATTTAGCTAATAGATCCCGTCCCAAGAGTGGAATCGGGCATTCTGGTACATACAAAAATTCATGGGTTAGTTCCTTACCCCCAAAACGCAAATCAAGGGGTTGTAAGAATGGCCGTTCCTCCTCCTTCCCTGTGGCTCCAATTATTGTAGTTGTCTTAGTTCCCAGTCGTCCTTTTAAACTATTTAACACTGAATATGTTGCTCCTATTACATTTACAGACTAATTAACACAGAGAAAGAAGCTCCTGTAACCAACAACAACAAAAAATTCAAGCCTCTCTCTTCGTTTCCTAGCTTTATTTCAACTAGTGGACCTGCTAGGGTAGATGCCCCAGGTCCCCGTCATTTCTGACTGTTGTAAGTTTATCCTGCAGCCTAAGACAAATTCTTTCTGATATCAGGGGCTGATTGCCCTAGAAAGAGGCTAGCCAATTGCCTCTGTTTGTTTTCTGAAGCCAGGTCCAAATTTTCTGTCTTTTTTTTTTTTCTTTTTTTTTTTTTCCATTGCATTTCAAAGTTGGTCCAAAAATTCAAAAATTCCATAGGGTTTTCTTTTGGACCTTGTTGGAACAGATTCTCAATTCCCAATTTAACCAGATTTTGGTATTTACATAATTTCCGGGGTGGTAAGGGTCTCGGGGGGGGGGGTCGGTCAGGGGAATGCAATGGTTGAAAGTTCCCTGAGCGGTCCCATTGGCAATCTGAGCTCACACATGAACTCAGGTTGTTTCAAGAGTTAGCTGCTTTTCTGTTTCCATGACAACTCTCTCCCGGACCCATCATGGTCCCTCCGCCCCAGAGGGCTCACACCTCGATTTTGAGATCTCAGCCTCGGGTTGAGGCGGAACTATTAACATTCCTACATCCTCTTCCCCTGCTCATTCAACTTCAAACAGCTCTGTTAAATACTACATGCCACACAGCCTTTAACACCTTCAACAACCCTTTTAACACTTCCTTTATCTTCCTCCAGCCTGTACTTTTCTAATGCCAACACCAAAGGCTCAGTCAGGGACCAACTTAATTCCATACCTTTTCCCTCCAAGATGCTGAAACAACATATCAGTATACAACATTTCATCCTATTTTCCTTCTCTCCTCAAAAACAACATTAATTGCAAGACACTGTTATAGTCGATTGATCCATAAAGTGGCCATTTAGTTTATACAGTGGCCACAATTGATTGCAATACTTAGTGGAAATCCTCTTGCTTTCCGCGCCCCCCCACTCCCCCTTCCGACAATATCCTTGCAATGTGCCAATATACACCCAAGGAGGCTTTCTTTAAAACGTCTTTGTTTTGGATATTACCCATTTCCTTGATTTCCCATTCCCTTTTATTTATTTATATTAATTACTGTCCCTTGTTTCAATTTCCACGCAAACCTTTTTATTGCAGGTTTTTACTATGTTTTCCTAGTCTTCTCAAATGTCCCAATTCTCTGGGATTAAACTCCACATACAAACTTCACTATTTCAGATTATTAATGAGCCCCGTTCCAATCGTAAATCCACAGGACTTCGGAAAAACACCTGAAGCACTCAGCCTTCCGTCTTCTAGACAAACAATAACACCTTTTCCACAAAATTTACATTTCAACAAGGCCGAATTTCAAGCCGAATGCTAATTTTTCTCATGCACTTTGTTAGTAAGCCTACACAAAACAAGGAATCACTCCTGTGTATCCATCAAGACGGGGGTTTAAAAGGTATTGAGGCCTAAATAAATTCGCTCTCCCCCTTCTTACCAAATTCCCAGGGCTCAGGCCCGAACCACCAAAGAAGTGGCTCTCCGTTCTACCCCTTTGATAATCAGTCAGCCCCCCTCCCCCGATACTTGGGAAACCGACCAAACACCACCGCAAATATACCGAAACTTTTAAACTGTTACTTAGATAATGCTCCCACCTTCCTCCTTGTCACACTCAAAACATTTAAGAACGAAACAGGATTGCAAGATGCACCGCCGGGCCCGTGTATTGGGCACCACCAATCAACATTTGGATAAAGCAGCACTTCTTTTCGGTCTGTCATGCGCTTCGTTCGTCTCCGGCCGCTCCCCTCGCGGAGAATACGGAACCGCGGATCGGAACTCCGCACTCGCTTCGCAGCGATGCTGCGTCTCACTCACAACACAATCACGCAATCACACAGAGAGGCCCCTTGCACTCTCGCTCACAAAATAACATTAATTGTAAGATAGTATTGTACTGTAAGGTTCAGTTTTCTGGCCAACTTTCTTGATCTTCTAGTTCATACTGTGGCCACCAAACATTACAGTAATCAACCAGTTTACCCTTTCGTAACTCCTGCCCGAAACACCCCTCCTTCCAGTGTGCTAGTAAACAGCCCAAAGGGGAGGATCGCGGTACCGAAGC
Source organism: Anser cygnoides (assembly GCF_040182565.1). Lineage (NCBI taxonomy): Eukaryota > Metazoa > Chordata > Aves > Anseriformes > Anatidae > Anser > Anser cygnoides. Next base: position 171,746,277 of record NC_089873.1, on the reverse strand, counting down.
ATTACCGCCCAGAATACTTTTAAGTTTTTCCATTATCAGCTATAGCTTTTACCGAACCGAACCAGATGCTGAGCCTGCAGCAAAACCAGACCACTGATGCCGAACCTGCAGCGCTTTCGCGACTGTCTGACGGACGGCGCCTAGGCTTACCACGGGAATTCCCTAGCCCAACCGTGCGTGGCTTTCGCCGCGTCTGACCGGCAGGCTCCCAGACCAGATCGGTACCGATTACCAGAAAGCACCTTTTTCTTACCCTTTCAGAGGTACGTTGTGAGCAGCGGGGGTCGGTCGCGGCCGATGGCTCCCCGAGAAACTCCTCGGTGCCGGCTGGAGCGTGATCAGTTCGCGAGCCGCCTCAGCAGTGCCCACGAGGTCCCATCTGGGTCGCCAAAATGTTAGCGTTCATGAAGACACATAATCCACAAAGTGATTATATGAAGGTGCTTTATTAGGCGCCGGAAGTTAGGGGCATGCCTGCCCAAATCTAACTTCGTCTGATTTGTTTTCTTAGTTCTCTTTTATCTCCTAAGATACTACATATGCATTAGGTTTCACAACTCATCTATGCATATTCATTTCCTAGCTCCACCTAGCCTCGCTTCGTATGCTAATTATCTTATCAGTCCTTCTGCGCTTGCGTATCACTCTCTGGTGGTCGTCCGGGTGGTCGTCGGGATGAAGTAAGATGTCTTCATCACAGTTGAACTTTTTAACCTTTCCTTCTCACGCATGCTCTCTGAGCCCTTGGTCTCAGTCCAAACCGCAAGGTTGGTTTGACCCAGTTCCCAGAGTCCAAGAAGCCCCAGTTATCTAGATGTCTTGCAAATTGAGCATTCTTTTAATCCTCCTTACTCCTCATCATGAATTGGTGCATTCTCATGTTACCCTTGCACATATATTTTGTATCTTCCAAGCGCAGCCTCGGAACAGTACATCGCAAATGTAACATACTAAACAATATTGTATTATTTCTTCTTCTATTACTAACAGGCCGGCTGCTCGGGGATAGGCTGGGCATCGGTCAGCGGGTGGTGAGCAATTGCATTGTGCATCACTTGTTTCATACACATTATTATTAGTAATACTATTATCATTATTATTACTATTATTATTATTGTTATTATTATATTCCTGTCTTAATAAACTGTCTTTATCTCAACTCACAGGCTTCACTTTCCCGTTTCTCTCCCCCATCCCAGAGAGGGAGGGGGGAGGGTGAGCGAACGGCTGTGTGGTGTTTAGCTGCCAGCCAGGTTAAACCACAACATCATGCAACTTATCTTCTCTTTCCATTGTAGGGCAATGTTCTGTAGGACATTGTGTGCAGGGAACAGATTTGTGACAAATGCAAATCTCAACTTTTTATATCTAAGTCCCACAATAATTTTACTGAAACATACCTATGAAATGCTGTGAATGGTATGAATTAATTTCTTTGGCCTCTACTAAACTTATTTCAAAGAAAAAAGCTTCTCCCTTGTTCTAAAATGCGTGATTCCTTAAGCCTGCACTGTCCTAAAAAACTCTATAGTATATTTATTCTGTGAGGAAAGGAGTCAGTTATTGGGAGTAAAAAGCTCTAAAATATTCAGATTTAGCTTCAACTCTGTCAGCTTCAACTGACAGAGAAGTCTAGTGAAAATTCAGTCAGCTCCCGTGATTCTTTGACTAGCCAATAAGTCTCCTGCTATAGGTAGATGAAACATTTTCTCCTCCCAAACAGAACCTCTAATCTCCTTTCTGTCTTTTTTGTCATAGGATAGGTTCCAGAAGTTTTGATCAGACGTAGCAGGTAACATGTTTGCTATCTGTCTATAAGCAGTCAGAGCCTAAAATGTATCTATTACAGATTTGCTGAAAAAATTACGAACATAATTGTTTTACAGTTCAAGGTGTATTCTAACAACAGAACAGAAATAGAGATTATTCTAAAAACAGAACAGAAATAGAGATTATCTACTGTAGACTATGTGCTTAGCTTTAACTTCTAACAAAACTTGTTTTAATCAACATATCACTGAATGTGGTATGTGTTCCACAGGTAAAGCAGCCTGGTTTATGTTAAAATAAACATACAAAGGAGACATGATTCATAAGGATATCCACCTGTGTTAATCATCTTACAAACAGAAAGAAATTGACTCAATAATGAAGGGTCAGGCAAAACATGAATTAGCTCATCTGATGTCTAGGTCAGAAGGACTTTCCAAATAAACAATAATTATAAAGGCCCATGCTTACCCTCATCAGAACTGCAAAGGAATAGAAACTTGTCAAGTTTTTGATAAAATTTCTCTGTTTGCCTGGAAGCCCTATGTATGACTTATTTCAGAAGACAAGGGTTAAAGGGGCAGTCCTATTTTGCTCAATGACATTTTTGGCCAGTTATGGTTAGGAAGAGAGACCTGAAGGAAATAATTAAATTAAAGAGTCATAGATGTAAGATTTTACAAGGCTGAGAGGAAAATAGAAGTAACATTCCAGTGGTTTGAATTCCTTCATTTAATTTCTCATTCTGGAAACTGAACTGTTCTCATAGCATGACATGAAGTCAGAGGTGCTTTGGAAGTTAGTAAGATGTAGCTATTGAAAGGATTGAGGAGTCCTGTTCTCTTGATGGTGTATACGGGAGTATACTACTGCAATGCCCTGAAGCCCTCTCCTTCCCTAGTTCGTGAATTTTCTCTCAGTGACAGCTAGCATTCAGGAAGGAATGGAAATGGCCAAGGTGCACCTCAGCTCTCATCCAGATGTGCAACAGTGAAGTGGCTAGGGCACACATTTGAAAATACTCCAAAACCCTACTATGTAGATGTCCTGTGAGGAATCTGTCTATCCTATTTTGTGTTTGGGTGCCCAGATGTTGTCAGTACGAGGACTGCAAGGGTGGCTCCATTGAGGAGGCTGCCCTATGTCAGGCACAACCAGTTCCAGCAGGCTCCGCTCCATTGAGGAGGCTGCCATATGTCAGGCACAACCAGTTCCAGCAGGCTCCAAAGGCCCCACCACATGGCATGGCTGAGCCCATCATTGGTGCTGGTGGTGCTTCTGTGGAAAAAAAAAAAAAAAATAATAAGAAAGGGCAGAAAACACAGAATGGAGAGAGAAAGAGGGAAAAACAGGAAAACAGAGGAGCAATACCTTGTGACTGACAATGGGATCCACACCACATACCACCTGAAAAAAAAAAAAAAAAAGAAATGGGGAATCATTTCAAAATTCCATGAACGCCTTATTCCCTATCAAGTAGCCCAGTGTGCATCCTTTCAACCATTTTCAATTTATTTTCTAGTTTCAGGTGCTTACAATCCCGAAACCTCTCCAGGATTGTTGGAATTCATAACAAGATTTTCCTACTAGTAAACCTCCCTCCATTCCTATCTCCCCAAATTTCAGTCCAAAATTTTCTCGCTCATATTTTTTTTATCATCTCATTGCTCTGTGTTAATGCTCTTTTTTATAGATTAAATAAATCATCTGCTTTCTTTAAATTGTTTCAATAGGTAGTGATTCTTGACTTTTTCACCACAAAGTCTCTGCATGTCCAGATAGAGCTTTTCTGATTCATGGGATCTTGTGGAAAATGTTCCCACATTTAAGTGGTTCAACACTTAAAGCATGTCAACACTATGCAAAATGAATGGTAAGATATTGGTCTGTAGAGTCTCTTCATTCTAATTAGTATAGAGAGTGGACTGCAGATGAGGAAGCATCTTCCAGCCCCTTAGAAAGAAATGGTTCTTGGCTGCACTTACAAGTTGTGGGATGCACACATACAAGGTTTTGGGAAGGTACAGTTGGGACTTCTGCTCTATGCATTTGTTTATACTGGCTTGTGTTCTAATAAGCCAAATGTCTGTCTCAAAATGATTAGATGGTGAAATGTAGTGCACAAGTTCTTAGCTTCCCAGTTTTTATTTAGCATTTTTTTGTTCTCATTTTCTAACATTTTATCTTCATGTTTAGTTATGAGAAGTATGGAATGTGCAGAACCACTTTGCCTAGTTTATTGCATAAATAAAGATGAATCATATCAGCCTGAATGGGGTGCTTCTTCGAGATAAAGGTCACAATTTGCTCTATAGAAAACGAACTCTCTTTTTCCCTGAAATTCAGTTTCTTAAACTTGGTGACCATGAAAGGCTGATTTATATTGCTGTGGTAGAACAGCTTAATGCTGTGCTTGGATTTGAACAACAACAAAAAGAAACGTTTGCTTTATGCAGCAGAACTAATTCAAATTTAAAAAAAAAAAAAAAAAAAAACAACTACTGAAAACCTTGAAGTTAAGACAGAAATAGTTAGTTATGAAAAAGCCCATGGTTTTAGCAAAATAAATTCATCTGCAGCTCCGTGGAACACAATGCAGTATAGCCTACTTTAAGTTACATAAGACAAAACTGTCTGTCAGGCTAAATGAAAAGGAAACATTTTGTTAAGACTAGTTTCTCATTTACTAATCTTCATGATGCAGCCATTCACTTGTAATTTTGGTGGCATTAGAAATGGGCTTTTCTTTTTCCAAAACAGAAGCTCAGAACAAGAGTTTTCTGAGTAAAAGAGGTATGTTATATACATAGAGAATAATTTGAACCATTTATCGCTGCTTCTTCCCTAGGAACAATTTCCATCTTGAGAAGAGGTGCCTTAGAACCCTGGAATGCGAGCATGTAACTGCAATAAGCACTGTGAAATAGGTCTTCTAAGAAACTACAATTCTATACTACAATTTGCCTCATTGCAAGTTTTTTTTTTCAAAAAAAAAAAAAAGAAAAAGCCCATGTCAGATTTGAGCTCAATCCAGGAAGATGCAGATCACTTCCTGGGAGAGGCTGAAAAGTTCTGTGAAGTATATGAAGCCTATGAAATGTTATTATATCACATACTGTGTATAACCATAAAAGATAACCTAAAAAAATCAGCAACAGAAGCATATGTGGTAGTTTAACACTGAGAATTACAGAACTGTAGGGGTTGGAAGGGACCTCAAGAGATCATCGGTCCATCCACTCTGCCAAAGTAGGTTCCCTAGACCAGGTTGCCCAGGTAGGCATCCAGACAGGTCTTGAATTTCTCCAGAGAAGGAGACTCCACAACCTCCCCCAGCAGCCTGTTCCAGTGCTCCGTCACCCTCACAGTGAAGAATTTCTTTCACATATTGGTGTGGAACTTCCTGTGATCCATTTTGTGGCCATTGCCCCCTGTCCTGTTCTCACAAACCACTGAAAAGAGGTTGGCCAAATCCCTCTGTCTCCCACACTTAAGATGTTTGTAAACATTAACAAGATCCCCTCTCAGTCTTCTTTTCTCAAGACTGAACAGACCCGGGTCTCTCAGCCTTTCCCCATATGGAAGATGCTCCAGGCCCCATATCATCTTTGTGGCCCTCTGCTGGACTCTTTCCAGGAGATCCCTCTCTTTTTTGTACCGGGGAGTCATCTGCCAGCCTCTACTGATACATGCGGTTATTCCTTCCCAGATGCAGGACTCATAGAATCGTAGAATCATAGAATATCCTGAGTTGGAAGGGACCCATAAGGATCATCAAGTCCAACTCCTAGCACCTGGTCTACCCAAAATTATAAATCCAGTCCAATTACTTCTTAAATTCAGACAGGCTTGGTGCAGTGACTACTTCACTGGGGAGCCTGTTCCAGTGTGTGACCACCCTCTCGGTGAAGAACCTCTTCCTGATGTCCAGCCTAAACTTCCCCTGCCTCAGCTTAACACCGTTCCCGCGGGTCCTATCACTGGTGATAACGGAGAATAGGTCACCTGCCTCTCCACTCCCCCTCGTGAGGAAGCTGTAGACCACGATGAGGTCCCCCCTCAGCCTCCCCTTCTCCAGGCTGAACAGGCCAAGTGACCTCAGCTGCTCCTTATACTTCTTCCCCTCTAGGCCCTTCACCACCTTCGTCGCCCTGTCTGGACACTCGCCCAGAACTGCACACAGTACTCGAGGTGAGGCCGCACCAGCGCAGAGTAGAGTGGGACAATCACTTCCCTCGACCGACTAGCAATGCCGTGCTTGATGCATCCCAGGATACGGTTGGCCCTCCTGGCTGCCAGGGCACACTGCTGGCTTATACTCAACTTGCTATCAACCACAACCCCCAGATCCCTCTCTGCAGGGCTGCTCTCCAGCGTCTCGTTGCCCAGTCTGTATGTATAGCCAGGGTTGCCCCTTCCCAGGTGCAGGACCCAGCACTTGCTTTTGTTAAACTTCATGTGGTTGGTGATCGCCCAGCTCTCCAATCTGTCCAGATCTCTCTGCAAGGCCTTTCCACCCTCATCCAAGTCCACAACTCCTCCAAGTTTGGTGTCATTGCCAAATTTGCTCAAAACACCTTCTAGTCCTACATCCAAATCATTTATAAAAACATTGAAGACGACTGGCCCTAAAACGGAGCCTTGAGGGACCCCATTAGTGACCATCCGCCAGCCTGATGTGGCCCCATTTACCACAACCCTTTGAGCCCTGCCGGTCAGCCAATTGCTCACCCATCGTATGATGTTTTTGTTTAGCTGTATGCTGGACATTTTGTCCAGTAGGATCCCATGGGAAACCGTGTCAAAAGCTTTGCTGAAATCCAAAAAGATCACATCAGCTGGTCTCTACACTTGCTCTTGTTAAACCTCATTTGGTTTCTTCCTGCCCAGCTCTCCAGCCTGTCCAGGTCTTGCTGAACGGCAGCACAGCCTTCTGGCGTGTTAGCCACTCCTCCCAGTTTTGTGTCGTCGGCGTACTCGCTGAGGGTGGACACTATTCCCTCATCAAGGTCGTCAGTGAAGACGTTGAACAAGACTGGACCAAGCACTGAGCCCTGGGGAACACCGCTAGTCACAGGTCTCCAGCTGGACTCTGCACCACCAATCACCACCCTCTGAGCTCAGTCAGTCAGCCGGTTCTCAACCCACCTTACTGTCCACTCATCTATCCCACACTTTCTCAGCTTTGCTAGCAGGATGTCATGGGAGACAGTATCGAAAGCCTTGCTGAAGTCAAGATAGATGACATTCACCACTCTCCCCCCATCTACCCAGCTGGTGATGCCATCATAGAAGTCAACAAGGTTGGTCGAGCATGATTTCCGCTTGGTGAATCCATGCTGACTACGCTTCATAACCTTCTTCTCTTCCTATTGCTTGGAGATGGCATCCAGAACAAGCTGTTCCAACACCTTTCCAGGGACAGAGGTGAGACTGACCGGCCTGTAGTTTCCCGGAAGCAGCTGAGGCACTCTCATTCCCTCTCCTGAAGTTAATAACAGACTAGAGCAGTAAGAACTAAAGAAATAAATGTTCCCCACACCTGTCTTCTTTTACCTCCTTCCCTTGAATGGCACAGGGGAATGGGGAATGGGGGATATAGTCAGTTCATAATGCTTCATCGTTGTTGTTCCTTCATTGTTCCTTCTCTTCCCCTGCTCCATATGACATCATGCTTCCATACCATATGGCATCATGCTGAATAATTAATATGGAGGGAGGGTTGACCAGAGGGGTGCCACTGCTCAGGATCTGGCTGGGCATCAGTCAGCAGGTGTTAAACAATTGTGCTGTGCATCACACAATGTGCAATGTGTTTTGTATATTCAATAATAATAATAATAATAATAATAACAACAACAACAATAACAATTCATTTCTGTACTATTATAATAATTCATTTCTGTACTAATAATAATTCATTTCTGTACTATTAAATTGCTTTTATCTCAACCTATGAGTTTTACCTTCTTCTTTCCTCTCTTCCCCATTGCACTGGAGAGCAGGGTTGGGGGAGGGTGAGAGAATGGCTATGTGGTGCTTAGCTGCCTGCTGGGATAAACCACAACAGCCGTCCTTCAAAAATTGTTCCAGTGTGAGCTTCCCATGGGCTACAGTTCTTCAAGAGCTGCTCCAGCATGGGTCCATACCACAGAGTGCAGTTCCAGACTGGTCCTGCATGGGCTGCAGCTTCCTTCAGGCCATCTACTGTGGGCTTCTTCATGTATTTAGTTCTCACTGCTCTCGTTTGTTATTAATTGACAATAAATTACATTAATCTTCCCCAAGTTGAGTCTGTTTTGCTTGTGACAGTAATTGGTGAGTGATTTCCCTGTCCCTGTCTCAACCCACAAGCATTTTCTTTGTTGTATTTTCTGTACTTCTGAGGAAGGGGAGTGAGAGAGTAGCTGTGTGTTAGTCAGCTGCCTATCAGTGTTAAACCACAACAGTATAAAGATTAAATATTAAGATTAAGATGGACTAGTTTATTGGATAGCTGTTGAAATGATAAAACTTGCCCTAGATGGGTAAAATGCTTGAAATATGAAGTTTTTGCCAAGGCATTACTACTTTGGAGGAGCCTTTTTTTTTTTTTTTTTTTTTTTTTTTTTTTTTCTCTCTGCTTAGTTTGGGACCTATTTCAATACAGCTCAGGTAAAACTGACTCAAGCATTGGGTTAGCAATATCCACAGAAAGATTATTATGAAAGAAATGGGAAGAGAATAGAGAAAATGTAAACAACCAACCAAATAAATAAATAAATAGATAAATGAACAAATATAGACTATAGTAAGCAGAGTGAGAAACAACTACAGGGAGACTGAAAATAGGAATAAAGATTTATGGTATGTGTTCTAATAAAAAAAAAAAAAAGAAAAAAGAAAAAAAAATATTACCTATAAATCCTGACTATACAAAGTTAGTTTCCTTAATATTAGAAAAAAAAAAAAAGAAAAAAAAATGTTTGTAAAGCAATTATAATGTGTTTTATACATGATAAGCAAATGAAGGATGATAATTGCTCATCGTAAATGAGTAACATAGAGATGTCCTGGACTCTTAGAATGTGTGTATGTGTGTGTGTGTGTGTGTGTTTTAAACCTTAATAAATTATTCATATATGGAATTCCCTTTTTAGAAAAAACTGCTGTAAGAAACTTCTGTGAGACCTGATCAAGGAGCAAAGATATATAACTTAAATTACAGTACCTAGTACCTTGTTCTCAGGAATACAGGCTTTTTTTTAGAGAACTACTAGATAGAAGCAAGATTAACCAGAACTGACATTTATGGTTTATTGCTTCTATTAAGTTCAACACTACAGCTCCCCTTCTTTTCCTTGCCATCCCCTCCCCCCAACATGTAGCAAAGGCAATCAAGGCTCACTGATCTGGAAATTAAGTTGGGAAATGTGAGATGTTAGGGTCATTTATGAAATTTCTATTTTCTACTTTTATCTAGGAAAGAAATGTGAACACAGTTTTTGGGGTTCCATTTCCAATCACGCCTTGAACTGGGGTTTGCAGTCATAGAAAATCATTAACTGAACATGTTGAACATCAAAAGGCTGTACAGTTCACTGAAATTTCTGGGAGAAAGTTTAGGTCAGTCCCTCTTTTTTCAAAACTGGTTCACCTATCCGTAAGTGTGATACAATTATTCAGCAATTCCTAATGTAGTTGGAAAAGACTAGGAAAGATTTAACAGCTTCATTCCCGCTTCATGCAAACCAAAAAAGTATGAAATCTAGAGCAAATGAGCATTTCAAGGTATATTTCAAACAAATGTATACTTCACAGAACACTTTAAAATATAAAGAATGGGTTTATTTGGGCTATGCTGGAAGTCCATTTAAGCCACTATTCTATGACCTTGGCAATATACTTATGGAAGTCCAGAATAACACTTCCACCAGCGTACAACAGCTTTTGGAAAGCTCCTATTTAAGACCTTCCTGAGTGAAGACTTTACATTCATATCGTAGTGTTTAACAGGGCTTGCTGGACATTTGTCCTATGAATTTGTCTAACCTAGTTTTGATTCCATTTGTAGTTTTGGCATCCAAAATATCCTGTGGCAATGAGTGCCAGAATATAATAAAACATTCTGTGAAAAACTACTTCCCTCGATTTGTTTTAAACCAGCTGCCTTATAATCTCATTTGCTGCCCCTACTTTTTGTGTTATGAGAAATAGTGAATAATAGTTTCTTTTTCATCTGTTCCATGAAATTCATTATTTTATATACCTTTATCATATCCCACCACCTGTTCTTTTCTGAAGCTTTGTTCTATTTAATTTGTCTTTCTACAGAAGCCATTTTATATCTCTGAGCATCCTTCTCTGCATCAATTATATCCTTCTTGACAGCAATTGTATGCCATATTTGAGATATAGAAATACTACAGATATACTAGTGTTACAGCAATATTATCTTTTTTTTTTTTTTTTTAATTTTTATTTCCTCTATTCTTATTAACGCCTAATGTCTAATTTGTCTTTTTTGACCTCAGGTGAATACTGAGCTGGCTTTTCCAAAAAGCTATCTAGATCTCTCTCTTGACTGATTAAGGCCATTGAGGTGCATGTATAGCTAGAATTGTAATTCCTCATGTTCCATAATTTGCAATTTTCAAAACTGATTTTTTTCCAGCATTTTTCAAATTAATGAGAATCCTTTTCAGCTCTTTCAGTCAAGTTAATTTCTGACTATTCTTAAAAAATTAGTATCATCAACAATCTTTGTCACGCCAATACTCATACATCAGTTCTGTTTTTCATAGATACCTTGAGCTGCACAAATACTGACACAGCTTTCCTGATACCCCATCTGACACTACCCTTAAAACCAACCATTTATCCCTACTCCTTTTTTCATATTAGGTAACTAGTTATTAATTCAAGAGATGACCTTTCTTATTTCCAATGACAACATCAAAAAGGCCCTAAAAGGTTTGTGAAATATTCTTTCCCTCTGAAAAAATTATCTCAGTGCTTCTACATTACATTTAATTCCCCACATCTATTAATTCTATAATTTTGATCATTTTTCTTGGTGAAAAATAAAACCTACATGTAGAAATACTGACCTTGTGGGTTTTTGTTTGTTTGCTTGTTTATTTGTTTTTAATTTGTTTGTTTTTAACATCTAAGGAACAGCAACTGCTGTCTGTACTACCTTATATTTTTGGGAGGGTCAAGGGTTCTAAAAGCAAACAAACAAAAATACCCCTCCACATATAGTGAAAGCAAGACAATATTCATTACAGATTATTGTGTGATAGCAGGCATTCAAGTGAACTTTAAACATTCTTCTACACACTGGACTTAGAAAACTCTGCACTTAATAATGATTCAAATATGGTCTTTCCTGACTAAAGGAGTAGTTTTTCTTGAGCTTAACTATTTTATCTAGGGGTTAAATAGGCATTTCCTTGTATCTTTCAGGAACTAGCAATTTCTGGAACTATCACGCTTAGTCAAAGAGAAGCAAGGTGTTGTGGTTTAACCCGGCTGGCAGCTAAACACCACACAGCCGTTCGCTCACCCTCCCCCCTCCCTCTCTGGGATGGGGGAGAGAAACGGGAAAGTGAAGCCGGTGAGTTGAGATAAAGACAGTTTATTAAGACAGGAATATAATAAAAACAATAATAGTAATAATAGTGATAATGATAATAGTATTACTAATAATAATGTGTAAGAAAACAAGTGATGCACAATGCAATTGCTCACCACCCGCTGACCGATGCCCAGCCTATCCCCGAGCAGCCGGCCCCCCACCCCGGCCAGCCACCCCTATATATTGTTTAGCATGACGTCAGATGGTATGGAATACCCCTTTGGCCAGTTTGGGTCAGCTGTCCTGGGTCTGTCCCCTCCCAGCTCCTGCTGCACCCCCAGCCTGCTCGCTGGCAGGACAGAGCGAGAAGCTGAAAAGTCCTTGGCCTGGTGTAAACACTGCTCTGCAACAATTAAAACATCAGCCTGTTATCAGCGCTCTTCTCATCCTAATCCAAAACATAGCACCCTACCAGCTACTATGAGGGAAAATTAACTCTGTCCTAACTGGAACCAGGACACAAGGGACTTAGAGTGAATAATTCACTCATTCAGGAGTGAATCATTGTCTATTGGTGAGCTTTGACCTTCTGAAGAAGGTCAAATTAAAAGAAAAAGAATTAAAGGAGATAGTGTAGTTGTGGCTAAAATAGAAAGGTGTGATAACTTGTCCTTATAAAGGTGGTAGCTAAAGTTTTCTTCTTTCCCTGCAAATATAAGAAGTTGGGTTGGAGTTGCTGTCCCAAAAAAAGGAAAGAAAGAGGAATCTGCAGAAGTTTCAATTTTACCTCTGAGACATACAGAATTTATCCTTCAAACTTTTTCCAATATTGAACCAATAGTATTGAACTGAGTTCAAAATAACCAGAAACTAAGGACCATTTGTTGTGACAATATCCTGAGACATTAGTAGCCAGAGTCAAAGCAGGGAAAGGGAAAAAGAAAAAGAGATGGAATACTTGAAGTGAAGCTAAACAAGACTAATAGGGTCCTTCCATCACTCAGCAAAACATCTTTCCATCTTTTAGATTGTCACAGTGAAAAACATGTAAGACAGCCAAAAAGCAAAGTAAGGAAAAAAAAAAAAAGACTGTTAGTCCAACATAGAAAATTAACAATTCATATAATAATCAATTAAATCAATTAAAAAAATTAAATCAATTAAAAAGTACTGTGAATACCGAGAGGAAGATAATAAATACCATACATGGTGGCTGTGACTCAACCTGGAAACACAATCACCAGAGTTTTTTGTTTGATGGTTGTTATTCTTTAATGTTTTTATTTGTTTGTTTGTTGTTGTTGTTTTGTGAAGTCAGTTTTCACATCCCCTTTTTTTTTTTTTTTAATTTCTTGGAAATTACATTTCTACAGGCTTCACCCCTGAGACATATTTCAATTATTTTCTCAAAATGGTTTTGCTTAAATTAACGGTTCTGGGTTACTGAGTAATTACCGAGTAATGTTTCTGTATGAAATTAAATTCATCTAAAATCCTACATATTCCTAACATAAATATCATGTATGCAGAAGTCTACAATATCTGATAAGTTGTAACTGGTTTTGGAGCTAACTAAGCTAACTATGAGAACTTCAAATACAACTCAGTTAGATTCAGTTAGAGTCCCTTCTTTGGAGATATTCAAAACCCACTCGAATGCCATCCTGCACAATGTGCTCTTGGTGATCCTGCTCAGCAGGGGGGTTGGACTAGATGATCTTCAGGAGGTCCCTTCCAACCCCGGCCATTCTGTGATTCTGTGATTTTCTTTAAACAGTAATCACCAAATACATTTTCATGCATGGATACTAAGATTTCCAATTGTGTGCACTTAATTGCTACAGTTTAATTAATAAGAATGGGTACAGACCTGGGAACTGTAAAATATTGAGATGTATTTTTCTAATAAATTAAATGTCAAGCTTTGTACTTTTCAAAAGTGAGTACTTGCTACTTGTTGGTTGGAACAATGGCTTTTTGCCACCAAAAATAGTTTATTTAAATCAACATCAGTTTACACTGTTTCTTTTTTTTTTTTTTTTAACCTCAAATTCAGAAATATTAATTTTCACATTCTCATTAACATCTTCAAGATCTTTGACTTTTCCTTATCTTTCTAGGGCATTGACACTGAGCTATTGTTGTTGCTGTCTAGACAAATTTTGTTCTTGCATTAGCCCAAGTTAGATTTGGTCACACTCTCCTAGTAATCTCTTATAATCTCTTAATGTTAAGATTTGTATCTGAAAAAAACTCACAACTCTTTTACCACGGTAGACCTGTAATGCATTAATTTGACAATATCAATAATTTCAACATAAAGCCTTCAAAGAAAGCAAGTTGAGAATTTAGTAATTATATCCCCTAAGGTTGTATTTGAGATCAAAAAAAATTTTTTTTCTTTTTCTCTGACAGGTAAATAAACAGTTTCTCTTAATTAGGTTAGATTACAGGAAATAAAAGTGTTGTTGAAAACAGGAATGGAGTAGAATATTGTCTTTTATCAAGAGCAGTATCATGTAAATGTCTTAAACTGTCTAGTTACCATGATAAATAGGTTGGGGTACATACACACTTTAATTACTAACAGCGAAATCTGCTGAAATGGAAGTTTTGTACTTGGTAAGAGCTATTAATGTTGAAATGACCCGTTTAATAGTGACCTGTGGTATCAAAGTATGGATTTAAATTGGTAATTAATAAAAGACCATTTCTGAAAATGCTAACACAAGAGCTCAATAAAAATGTTAACTAGGTCTCAAATACCACAGACAGTTTACTGACATTTTAATACATACTACTTATGCTAAACACTTTTGTACACTCAGAACTAAGGATGAGAGGATAACAATGGACATATTTCTCAGCTAGCAGTTGGGAGATGAGTGGTACACTTAGCAGACTAGTTCATTTTTGTAGGTTTTAATCCTGCTTAATAATGGTGGAACACGGCATGATTTCTTTTTGAAGCTGCATTTATAAAATGAACTGTTTTATCTCAGACTGCAGAGAACAAGAATTCTGGTAATAATTAAAAAAATAAAATAGAAGAAGAAGAAAAATAAGTCGTTCTCATCAGACTATATTTTTAACGTCCAGGAGAAGAGTAAGGTAATCTCTCCATGATTTAATAGTGAAACTGTTGCTGCTAGTATAAAGACAGAAGTTGACATATTATCTGTCTGGTTACTTCCACTCCTATATCTAGCAACTGACATTTCAAAGGCTCAAAACACCTTATAAAATCCTGATTACATGTATCAGGCAGTGCAGAATTTTGTCCGTTGTTCCACAGAACAGAACAGATATTTCATGAGAAAAATATCAACTTCAATTTCAAATCATAGTGACTTTTCCTCACACAAACCAAAGTTTAATAGCTCAGTTCAGCAAGATATTATAGTGTATGTTTAAATCCATAGGATTAGCTCAATGATACCCTAAATTTAGAGTTATCTTCATTGCTAGATAAGGTTCTATCATGGAATGCTCAGATGAATTGTGAAACTGGAATATAGCTGCTGAGTTGTACTAGATGTCTCCAGAAGGCAACAAGGCAATATTATTTTTCCCTCCTTGTACATCAACATATCTTTTCCCTATGTTAAACATCACTTTTAGGCTGGTGATTATATGTGTACCTTTCACTCCGACTCTCTCTCTGTGCCTCTGTCTTCTGTATATATATAAATGTACTTAAATATATATATATTGTATCTTGTTAAACAGACTTTAATTTTTAATAGATTTTTTTTTTGTAGCAATGGCATTAATTCAATCTCTCTACAGCTATAAAATACATATACTGTAAATAATTTTTTATGCTGTTAATATCTACTCCTGAAGATAACAAAATTTCAGATGAGTTTTCAAATGTATGCATTTGAAATTATCACCTATTCGTGCAGAATACAGTTGTGTGTATGCTGAGTAGCTGCTGAAAATAAAAGTCTTGAGAGGGGAGATTGACACAGGAATGAGGACAGGAAAAAAGGAAGAAGCATTGAGTTTTAGTGGATGGTAAGGTGTCTGTGTCTTTGGGTGATAAGAGTTTTTGGAAGCATTGGACATTTCTTAGATTACTCATTGTCTCTGTATTGTTTGGACTGCTTGAGGATACTCTTTTCATGACTTAAACAGAGCTAGTTCCAAGCACTATGGAAATTAGCCAATCTGCACCACTTGGACTTGGGCAAAGGACTGCATGTTAGACATAGTCTGCTTGACTAAGTGTTGTTGTTGGCTATTAGTGTGTGTCCTGGTTTTGGCTAGGATAGAGTTACTTTTCCTCCTATAAGCTGGTATGGTGCTGTGTTTTGGATTTAGGATAAGTATAACTTTGATAACATACTGTTGTTTTAGTTATTGCAGAACAGTGCTTATGCAGAGCCAAGGACTTTTCAGCTTCTCACACTGCCCTGCCAGTGAGGAGGCTGGGGTTGCAGCAGGAGCTGGGAGGAGACAGAACCAGGACAGCTGGCCCAAACTGGCCAAAGGGATATCCCATTCCATATGGAGTCATGCTGAACAATTAATATGGGGTGGCTGGTCCCAAGGAGGACGATCGCTACTCGGTGACAGACTGGGCCTTGGTCAGCGTGTGGTGAGCAATTGCATTGTGCATCACTTGCTTTCTACACATTATTACTCTTCCTCCTCCTCCTCCTCCTCCTCCTCCTCCTCCTCCTCCTCCTCCTCCTCCTCCTCCTCCTCCTCCTCCTCCTCCTCCTCCTCCTCCTCCTCCTATCACCACCATTATCATTAAGATTAAGATTAAGATTAAGATTAAGGTCAATATCAAGATTAATATCAAGATTAATATCATTATCAATATTAATACCATCATTATTGGTATAATAGTAATAACAATAAAATAATATTAATATAATACGAATAACATTAATAACAATATTAATGTTATTGTTATTATTATTATTTCTCTTTCTTTTCCATCCTATCAAATTGTCTTAATCTCAATCCACAAGCTTTTACTTCTTTTTCTGATTCTCTTCCCCATTCCACTTGGGTGGGGGAGGCAGGTGTCAGTGAACAGTTGTGTGGTGCTGAGCTGTTGGCCAGGTTAAACCACAACAACGTGTTTAGAACTAGAAACCTTGCAACTAAACTTAAGCAACCATATATCCCCTTTTGATTCTGAATAGTCATTTTATTATGAATTTGAGAAGAAACTCAAAGCAACATTTTTTCTGTAATGTGAGTGATGATATAGGAATTTCTCTATAATTGTGGTATATAAAATTGCAAAATATTTCACGAGTCTGACCACTCTAGTCATCTCAAATACAACTATTTCAAGTCATATTGAAGATACATTTACTTTCAGCATGAGCGTGATGAACAGATGCATTTGATTGCTATGATCACAAGGACAGTAGTCCTTTCCCTGACTAGGGAAAATAGCCCACACTATTGATCTCAGCATTATGCTGTCATCTATCTGACATGAAATGCTGCAGGAACACTATTCCAGATTTCACATACAACTTCTGTGTATCTATATAAGTGGTTTTAGTAGCATTTGATTTTGTATTTCTTACTTAATATGCCTGAGAGTACTTAGAGAACATCATTAATAGGGAAAATAAAATGTGACATACCTTAACATAAGTTTTAGTCACATGATTGTTTGTGTTACACATTGGTATGTCTGAAGGTTGGGAAGTAAGTCCAAAGCATGATTCTGACACGCACAATATATATATATATATATCAGTCCCAAAATAATACAGCTGTTTAGAAGAATCTTCCTCAATCTTTACCAGAAAAAGTTTTAGAGGAAAAATCTCCTTTGCTTATCAGTAACAAAAAAAAGCAGTCTCAACTCAGGGAATCATTATGTAACAGGTGGCATAAGAGGTTGGGGTTAGTTCTGCCACTCTTCTTCTTTCCTCTCCCCCGAAGGGGATTGCCCACAGGTCACAGTTCTTACTTCCATGTTTGTGTGTTTGTTTGTTTGTTTCGTTGTTTTTTTTAATCCACAGATGGCATGTGAGAGGTTTGGTGACAAACCATTTGGTAATACTCAGAACATCTCTAGCTCAGGTATATTTACGTTACCTTTTTCCCCCACTTTTTCTCTGTACTCTTTATTTACAACATACACACTTTAGAAATGAAGCTCTGAACTCCAGAAGCATGGGGAGTGCCTAATGCATTACAGCTTTCTATCTCTTTGGGAACTTCTGGGAACTACTGTAATACAAGCATTTAAAAACAGCCAGTGCCAATACTCTCTTATTGTCTGTAGTACCATCACTTAAAAATTAGGTTTAGTGTGACCTTTCTTGTAGTTTTCAGTATGTTTACATTATTTTGGTGTCAGTTTTTTGCTCTTTCATTGTTTCACTTTCAGCCATTCATAAGTGAAAAGTCATCAGCAGTCTCTAGGCAAATATGTTCTATGTACCGTCCTTTATTTACTGAGCTTCCTGTCAATAATTGCTTCTCATAAGCAAGAAATGACTATAATAGCGTAAACATTACTATGAAATTTAACCAATTACACTGGTCATAGTTTATGGCTTATTTAATAAACAACAATGTAATTTTTGCATAAAGCTAATTTTTACAGAGTTCAAAATAAGCTAAAACTTTTGATCTATTTTTGTTTGCTTTTAACTGACAAGAACCAAATTTTGCTTTCTCCAGCTGTCTGCTGGGGTATTTCAAAGCTCTCAACTGGCCTCTAACTTTGGGCTTCCTTTCTTGGAAAATTAGGACAATGCAGGGAGAGAAGGAAAAAAAAAAAAAAAAAAGGACAAAGTCACTGTGTAGTCATGTCAAAACATAGTCAGGAAACAATATTGTACAACGCTACTAGGGTTTGCTCTATATATGACCTTGAGTTTTAATCAACTAGAAAACTTCACTTAAAGGTAGCAACAAAAGACTGAATAGTGGTTCTTTATTCTTGGATAGTATAATTTTGACTTTTTAAACTTACTTCCTTAATCATTTCTTCTAAACAGTTTAAGTCTATATTTTCTAATTTCTTTGAATTTTTATCACTCAAAATCCTCTTCTTTCATATAATCATTTTCCCCATCCTTTCCTTCACAGAAACACTTTAGAACATGACAGCACCCATTCTAGAAATAAACATGGGACATCACACCTCAAATCAGTGCTTTCAGCTGTCACAAAATGTATTGTATGTCCGGGAAGTTGAAGTCCCCCAGGAGAACACACGCTGGTGATTAGACACTGTCTCACGTGATATCCCTGTTTCTAATTCAGCAAGACGTGGATTTGATGGATGGGCCATTTTATGGGTTAGGAATTGCTTGGATGGTCACACTCAAAGAGTTGAAGTCAATGGCTCTGTGTCTAAGTGGAGATCAGTGATGAGTGGTGT
Source organism: Anser cygnoides (assembly GCF_040182565.1). Taxonomy (NCBI): domain Eukaryota; kingdom Metazoa; phylum Chordata; class Aves; order Anseriformes; family Anatidae; genus Anser; species Anser cygnoides. The sequence goes on along the minus strand of NC_089873.1, from coordinate 171,727,573 downwards.
TCCTAAAAGGTTGGTGTTGGGACTGGTGCTGTTTAACATCTTTACTGGCAATATGAACAGTGGGATTGAGTGCACCCTCAGCAAGTTTGCTGATGACACTAAGCTGTGTGGTGTGGTCAACATGCTGGAGGGAAGGGATGCCATCCAGAGAGATCTGGACAGGCTTAAGAGGTGGGTCTGTGCAAACGTCATGAAGTTCAACAAGGCCAAGTGCAAGGTCCTGCACCTGAGCCAGGGTAATTCCAAGCATAAATACAGGCAGGGTGGAGAATGGATTGAAAGCAGCCCTGGTGAGAAGGACTTGGGGGTGTTGGTGGATGAGAAGCTCAACATGAGCCAGCAATGTGTACTTGCAGCCCAGAAAGCCAACCATATCCTGGGCTGCACCAAAAGAATTTTGGCCAGCAAGTCGAGGGAAGCGATTCTCCCTCACTACTCTGCTCTTGTGAGACCCCTCCTACAGTACTGTGTTCATCTCTGGGGACCCCAGTACAAGGGCATGAACCTGTTAGAATGAGTCCAGAGGAGGACCACAGACATGATCAGAAGGCTGGAGCACCTTCCCTATGAAGACAGGCTGAGGGAGTTGGGGTAGTTCAGCCTGGAGAAGAGAAGGCTCCAGGGAGACCTTATAGCAGTCTTCCAGTAACTAACGGGGGCCTAGAAAGCAGGAGAGGGACTTTTTCTCAGGGAGTGTATTGACAGGGCAAGGAGGAATAGCTTTTAACTAAAAGAGGGAATAACATAGATTAGATATTCAGAAGAAATTCTTTACTGTGAGTGTGGTGAGGGTTCCTTCACTGGAACAGGTTGCCTAGAGGAGTTGTAGGTGCCCCGTCTCTGGAAGTGTTTAAGGCCAGGTTGGATGGGGCTTAGGGCAACCTGGTCTAATGGAAGGTATCCCTGTCCATGGCAGTGAGGTTGGAACTAGATGGTCTTGAAGGTCTCTTCCAACCAAAGCCATTCTATGATCCTACAACTCCTGTATTCACTATGGAGGACCTTCTCCAGTGTGGGCTCTCCACCTTCAGGAACACCTTCAGGAAATATTCACCTGCTCCTGTGTGGGTTTCTACATGGGCTACAGTGTGGGTATGCATTTTACTATTATCCTTTTTTATGGACCATAAGGCACTTTCTGCTCCAGGGTGGCGTCTTCATAGGCTGCAGGGGAATCTGTTTTAGTTCCTGGATAACCTTATCCCCTCCTTCTTCTCTGACTTTGGTGCACAAGGGGCTGTTTCTCACAGTTTGTTGTTTTTGTTGTTGTTTTCCTTACTCTTCACTCTGTTATGTGGAATTTTTGCCCTTTCTTAAATGTGATTCCCCAATGTGCTACCTTCTTGGCTGCTGGACCTAGCCATGCCCTGCAGTGGGAGCGAGCTGGAACCAGCTTTGTCTGGCACATAGCAACCCTGGCCTCTTCTCACAGAGGCTACCATGCAGCCATCTTCTGCTACAAAATCTTTGCCACAGTCACCCAATGCATGTTAAAATAAAACAACCTGCCTTTGGTATCTCTATAATATTTCCAGTCCTACCAAATATACTAGATATTTATGAAAGAAGAAATTATTAAAAGTGTGGAAGCTGACAAACTTTACGTTCAGAAATATCATGAGGGTCAGTTGAACTTAAAAATTAAAAAGAAACATACTATTTTTTTCATGTTCATGGACTATTTTTTCCCCTAAGGAACTGTCGGTATCCTACATATGCTACAAAATCATGCTATTGCTACTCCATTTATAATCCAGAAGCCACATGGCTTGTTTTTAAGGCTCTTTTATTTTAGTACTCATATGGATATCACTAACACAAAGGAAGACCTAGTTTCTACGTTTTTGTTTGTTTGTTTGATTGTTTTCAAGCTTAAATGATTCTTTACATAACAAACCAAAGCCCATATAATACAGAGTGTTTATTATTTAAAGTCCTCACCCTGTATAAAACTTGCACATCCTCAAGTGTACCAATAAGAATTGGGAACATTCATAAGTTTTCAAGACTTGTCTCACTATGCTCTACCAGATTCCTCCTTCTATTCACAGTGTGTGAAGGTTATGTCTACATGGAACAAATGAGGGCCACATGGTTATAGTCCTGTACTTCAGACAAGGCTAGTTTAAATACCAAAAACACCCCAAGATTAACAGGGGTTTTGTTTTGAACTAATTAGCCTCAATAGAGCATCATATTTCATTCAGATAGCATGGAAATGGACCTAAAAATAAGCATATGCGGAAGTTCTTGCAGAACTTGAGATTAAATTTAGTAACACTCCAGCAAAGAAGTCCTGTGTGGGCCAATTAATAAACATCTTTACGTTCAGCCAAAGCTGGTGTGCAGCCTTGAATAACATAGCATTTTAGTGTGAAAGAAAGAAAGAATAATAAAAGAATTAAACCTTCATTGCTCTAAACCCATGGTTATTTGCTGCTTATTTTGTTAAATGAAATTGTTTTATTAGGAAGCTTAGGAAACAATTAGGAAATTGTTTTATTAAGACCTTCTTTATAGGAAGGTCAATCAAAGGTAACCTGAATTCTGTTATACATAATGATGATACATCTTAGCCAGCTATTTATTGTCATATAATGTTAACAGGACAGTAGGGCAACAATACAGCAATGACTTAAGTTTCTCAAAATAATGTAATGAAGCAAATAACTTCAGTTTCTTAGATTCTTTTATCAGAATCCATTATTCTGAATTTGTTTCGTAGTTTCATATAGCATGTCATGCCTGACATAGAAATGCACATTGGAACAAGAATTGCATAGAATATAATTTCAGCTTTGCTTAGAATTAAAATCCAAGTCTCCTTGACCTAATAGAAAAAATTAATCAAAATGACTGAAATGCACCTCCATGTAACCACTCTTTTTTTTTTTTTGAATAATGTTCAATGTGCTTTTTCATACTCACTCTTTAATTCATAGTGTCACATGGCTGATGAACTTCATTTGGAGTCGGGTATCTCTGACTAAGTTACTCTGTTAAGAATAATATGAAGTATTTTGGAATCTGGACTAGATATTTAGTCACTTACACTATGTTTGTGCAACTAAGTTTAGCTGGCTAGTGGCCATCCTTTAGTTTTGAGGTTAAGTAGCACCCTATAAATTCTGTGCAAGTGTAAAGCTCCTTTCTCCCAAAGAACAAGGCTGCCTATTGGAAATGTTCCCAGGACCAAATTATATCCTTCCTCATGCCCAGGCATCATTGTCTGGCAGTTGAAGCCCGAGCAGTTGGAGCCCAAACTGTACCAGAATATATTATGTATGTAATATTTATATAGCCCATGACTATATTGTCCATATCAGATGCGTCTGCCCGAGATAATCATCTCTTGTCCCAAGGCAAAGTAATACAAAACAATTTTTATTTACATTGTGTAAAGACAGACATTTTAAAGCAGACTGTGTCTTCACTGCATGATCTAATCTGAAATTTTCTGGTCCCTGTGTTATGTCTGGGCCTTTTGGTGCAGTTGTTTTTGATGTAGTTTAGTGTTTGAAATTATGCTAGGGCTAACATTGTAGTCTACTTTATTTATTTTATATATATATATAGATGTTTATTTGTTTGTTTGTTTGTTTGTTTTTAATACTGTGAGGTTGGGTGTGTGAGGTAATGAATAGGTCAGAGGAATGTTTTGGGAGAATGTGAAGAACAGAAGGAATGAGACCTCTTCAGGTAACGTGTCTTCATCAATCCTCCCTTACTGGTGAGGGTCTAAAGTGAACTATACCCAGGGCTAAACATGGATTTTCCTTCCAGGCAATTTCATTACTACAAAGCAAAGCTAAGGAATGAACGTTTCGACGTTTATGCTGCCCAGGAAGTGAGAACTATGACTGCACTGCTAAATTATTTGATAGTGTTGAAATGACAACTCTATGAATTGACTTGTATTTATTTATACTTTACTTATAAAGAAAGATATGTAAAACAGGCTGAAGCACTGTTGTATTTTAACCCAGTAGGCAGCTAAGCACCACACAGTTGTTCGCTGACGCCCCCTCCCCCTGACCCTACAAGTGGGATTGAGGAGAGAATCAAAAAAAAAAAGGAAAAAAAAAAGGTAAAAGCTTATGGGTTGAGATAAGGACAGTCTAACAGGACAGAAAAGGAATGGAGAATAAAATAATAATAATTGTAGAATCATAGAATTTCCGAAGTTGGAAGGGATCCACAAGGATCATTGAGTCCAACTCCTGGCTCCACACAGTTCTACCCCAAAATTTAGAATATATAACTAAGTGCACAGTCCAAACACTTCTTAAACTCCGACAGGCTTAGTGCCATGGGGTGTCCATGGGGAGCCTGTTCCAGTGTGCGACCACCCTCTCGGTGAAGAACCTCTTCCTGATATCCAGCCTGAACCTCCCGTGTTGCAGCTTGACACCATTCCCTTGGGTCTTATCACTGGTCACCAGAGAGAAGAGATTGGCGCCTGCCTCTCCACTCCCCTTCATGAGGAAGCTGTAGACCCCGATGAGGTCTCACCTCAGTCTCCACTTTTCCATGCTGAGCAGGCCAAGTGACCTCAGCCACTCCTCAGATGTCTTCCCCTCTAGGTCCTTCACCATCTTAGTAGCCTTTCTCTGGACACGCTCCAGTAGTTTCACATCCTTTTTGTACTGTGGTGCCCAGAACTGCACACAGTACTCGAGGTGAGGCCGCACCAGCACAGAGTAGAGCGGGACAATCACTTCCCTCGACCAACTAGCAATGCCGTGCTTGATACACCCCAGGATACTGTTGGCCCTCTTGGCTGCCAGGGCACACTGCTGGCTCACATTCAGCTTGCTATCAACCAAAACCCCCAGGTCCCTCTCTGCAGGGCATAATAATAATAATAATAATAATAATAATAATAATAATAATAAACAATAATTGAATACACAAAGCAAGTAATGAACAGCACAATTGCTCACCAGCTGCTGACCAATTCACATCCCATCCAATGCACAATGCCCCCCTCCCAACCATCTTATATTTATTGTTCAGCATGATGCCATGTGGTATGGAATATCCCTTTGGCCAGTTTGGGTCAGCTGTCCTGGGTCTGTCCCCTCCCAGCTTCTTGTGCACCTCCAGCCTCCTTACTGGAAGAGCAGCATGAGAAGCTGAAAAGTCCTTAGCTCTGTGTAAGCACTGCTCTGCAACAACTTAAACATCAGTGGGTTATCAGCATTGTTCTCATCCTAAATCCAAAACACAGCATCATACAAGCTTATAGGAGGAAAGTTAACTCTATTCCAGTTGAAACCAGGACAAACACTTTTACATAAGTGCAGAGTTACAGTTCAAAGGACATAAAAAGCTGAAATTAAAAGTAGGGCATATCCATGTGGTAGCTGTGAAAGGTTTTTCAAAATTATATTTTTGGATTCAGGTACTTAAAATACACCTGAAGCCCTGCCTTAGATACCTAAATTCTTTATTGGCTCTTGATCAGAGTCCATTGACATTAAATAGTAGATTACTTTGATCTGCATAGTCCTAAACAGGATTCATGTGTTTTCAGGAAAGAAGGTGAACAACTTCACAATGCAAAACAGACAAAGTAGCAACTTTAAGGTGTAAACTTTGAGACATCAGCATCTTCCAAGCATTTGATCTTTAGGGTTCTCCAAAACAAAATGAAATGTTGACTAAAATCAGGCCAATGATTTTCCAATTCATGTTATCAAAGGAACGTATTTTATAATAGATGCAAAGGACATATCTTTACAGGAAAAAAAAAAGAGGCGGGGGGGAGGGAGGAGGGAGGCGAGAGAGCAATTCTGAAATATGCAGACTGATAATTTTCAGCAGTCTCACAGTTTAGACTGTAAACGTTCTACTCCAGATATTTTTTACTCTATTAAAAACTTTGCCTGAGATAGGCCATAACAATGTCTTCTCTGCTTTGTAGTCTCACCAATAATGAAAGTACTGTTTCTTATTTTGAATTGTATATGCTTAAATAAATGTTGAGCCTTGGCATGAAATTTGTCTGACTAGTTTCTTCTAAACGGAGACTTAGAGTTATCAGGTAAGAATACTACGTAGTTATAATACTAGCAGATAATTATACAGCTGTGACCCTGTCTATACATAAAACCAGGACCGTTTGCTGTCTTGATTTTTTTTTCTCCCAAGAAATCTATGAGAAACTGTATGTCCCAATGTATAGTACCTGTATTTCCAGTATTCTTTAAAAACAATTTGAAGTATTCTGCTCAGTTATCAGGCGTATATTCAAAATTAATAGATAAAACATAATGTCATGGAACCTGGCTTCTTTCTTGAAAAGTAAATGTGTCATGTGCAATAGTGCCTGTCAAAGAGATATTGCAAGTACAAATTAGGAATGGATCTACAATTCCCGTCTTATATTGTTCTCCAGCGAAGTTAATGTTAAAGGTAAAAAAAGTTAACAGGAAACTTTAAAAAAGTGTTAAAGAACAGGAACTTGTGGAAAAAAAAAGTATGAGTTTTATGTTAATTTTTGACTTCTTTATCAGTGTAATTATTATAGCGTTCATTGGTTAATCACAGTGATGCTTTTGTAGGTGTTAATATATTCAGTATTATTGTGAACTTTTCAAATCTGACCTTCTTAATTTATTTCTGCAGGCTGAAAAATAAAGCATGCCACCTGCTTCTCTCTAAAATTGAAAGTAATTGTTTGGAGAGCACTTTAGTGGAAATAGAGTTAACCTTTTGCTCTTCAGAAGGTCTTCCTTGATCCACCTTGAAAATTTCCTTAATCTTCTGCCCTACAAATGAACTGAATGTAAAAGTTCCTTTATTCTATAAAATCAAACAAGATTTAAATATAAAATCACCTATACACAGAAAGTCAAGTTAGTCATATAGAAGAGACAAATGGATATTTCATGCTTCAGATTAATATTTACATTTTCCATGGCACATGGCAAGTGGAGTCAAAAATCACATCATTTTCTCTTACACACAGCAAGAAAACACATTTCACTGTGTACAAGTAGAGAAGCTCTCAACAGAAATTTAAAGTATAAAAAAAAAGGAAAAAAAAAGATATGAAAGCTAAGCTTAGTTAGAAGAGAAAAAGTTCAGTTGCTGAAGGTGAAACAAACATTAAAAAAATTTATTATGATATCATAAAGAAAGAGCTACATAATTACTGGTTACCTAGTTATCTTTGGGAGAAACAGAATTGGAGGTCAAACTACTCTCCAGGCTGTTTTTATGACTTCTTTTCATACCACACGCTTCTGCATTGTCATTATTAATATGACTATATATATATATTTTTTTTTTCTGTCCAGCCAAGCTGACTAAAAGATAAGGGAATATACGGTAACATATCAGATATGTGAAAAACAGCCAAACACATTCTGTAATGCCAAAAGCAAGCCAATAGCATGAAAAACTGTCACTTCATTCAAATTATTTAGCATTCATTATAAATATTGAATAGATTCTGAAGATTTGGATCAGAGTATTGAAGAAGTTAATTTATCTGGTAAATAAGTAATAAATAAATAAATCTGGTGTTACAAGATAATATACAGGTAGTTATGCCCTAAAAAGTCAGAGTAATTTAGTCTGATAGTTACAAACAGGCTTGCAATTAGTATCCAATATTATTCTTATTTTATTTTGCCAGTAAACACAGATCTGGAGCAGTTTCATATGAAGACTTGCAATTTATTAATCTAGCACTAAATTCTATTAACATTACACATGATTAGCACATTAGCACATTACTTCTGTTAGATCGATTTTAATGAAGATGATATCAGGTTAATCAGGATAATAAATCATTGTAAAAGCTGTTTCTACATGTGTAAGTACTTATATTTCTCCATTTGTCCCACTCAACAAAAACAAAACCACATCAGTATGTTTCATTTGTCACTAGCCATCATGACGATTTTGCTGGGGTCTGACAGTATACAAATCTTGTGGTATTGGGAAACATTCACAATCAATAATTTACTGTACAGTTGTCCAGGAAGTGATTTATATGTTTAAATGTGAGGTTTGACAAGATAGTTGACCTGGTTTAGTGTAACTGAAAAAAATATCCAATTCTGCCTTCTCTCTTATCTTCACATTCCCGTACAGCTACTCCATTTTTTTTCTGCCTTGTTGCATGTTTAGTCCTTTAATAAGCTATGGAGATAACAGAAAATCTGTAACATTACGTTACTGATGAGCATTAGAGACAGTGCAGACAGTAGAGAATGTTTAAAATGGAAAGAAAGTTTGCAATAGGGCACCAGGACTACCTCACTGGGTAGCCATCATATGAACCCACACTCTTGGTCAGTATTCCTAAGAGTAATGATTTTAAGCAGTAGTATCAAGCAAAATAAATAAATAAATAAATAAAAAGAAATTGTGATTTTCAGCACAAAAGAATGCCAGCCAGTAAGTCAGTTTCAGTAGGGGCCCAGCTTAAATGCTTCTACACAAATGCATGTAGCATGGGAAACAAGCAATGGAAAATGTAATTTTTAGCACGGTCTCATGTTTATGATATCACAGGCCTCAGTCTTTATTAGTAAGAATAAAGTGTATCCAGCCTGCTGAACTGGAAGAACGATGTAGCACAGTGAATCCCTCTAAATGCAAAGGGAAGTAGTGACCTACTACACCATTTAGACACACAGAGATCTATGGGTCTGGACGGGATGCACCCAACAGTATTACTGAAGGAGCTGGTGTAAGTGTTTGTCAAGCCACTTTCAATAATTTGTCAGCAGTCTTGGCTAACCAGGGAGGTCCCAATTGACTGGAGGTTGGCAAAAGTGATACCCATCTGCAAGAAAGGCAGGAAGAAGGGTCTGGGGAATTACAGGCTTGTCAGTCTGACCTTGGTGCCAGGGAAGGTCATGGAGTAGATCATCTTGAATGCTGTCACATGGCATGTACAGAACAATCAGGTGACCAGACCCAGTCAGCACAGGTTTATGAAAGGCATGTCCTGCTTGACTAACCTGATGTCCTTGTGATAAGATGACATGCTTGTAGATGATGGAAAGGCTGTGGATGTCATTTATTTGGACTCTAGCAAAGCATTTGCTATTACTTCCCACAGTCTTCTCCTGGAGAAACTGGCTGCTCATGGCTTGTACAGATGTACTGCTCACTGGGTAAAAAAAAAATGCCTCAATAGCTGGGCCCAAAGGGACATTGTGAACAGAGATAAATCCATTTGGCAGCTGGTCTCAGGTGGTGTTCCCCAGGGCTTAGTACTGTTGACAGTTTTGTTTAACATTTTTATCAACTATCTTGATGAAGGGATTGAGTGCACCCCTAGTTAGTTTACAGACAACACCAAGTTGTGCAGGTGTGTTGATCTGCTTGAGGGTAGGAAGTCTCTGCAGAAGGATCTGGATAAACTGTATTAACGGGCCACATCATCACAGGACATTCAACAAGGCTAAATGTCACATACTGCACTTAGGTGTCCTGGTTTCAGTAAGGACAGAGTTAATTTTCCTCCTAGTAGCTGGTAGGGTGCTATGTTTTGGATTAGGATGAGAAGAGCGCTGATAACATGCTGATGTTTTAATTGTTGCAGAGCAGTGTTTACACCAGGCCAAGGACTTTTCGGCTTCTCGCTCTGTCCTGCCAGCAAGCACGCTAGGGGTGCAGCAGGAGCTGGGAGGGGACAGACCCAGGACAGCTGACCCAAACTGGCCAAAGGGGTATTCCATACCATCTGACGTCATGCTAAACAATATATAGGGGTGGCTGGCCGGGGTGGGGGGCCGGCTGCTCGGGGATAGGCTGGGCATCGGTCAGCGGGTGGTGAGCAATTGCATTGTGCATCACTTGTTTCTTACACATTATTATTAGTAATACTATTATCATTATTATTACTATTATTATTGTTATTATTATATTCCTGTCTTAATAAACTGTCTTTATCTCAACTCACAGGCTTCACTTTCCCGTTTCTCTCCCCCATCCCAGAGAGGGAGGGGGGAGGGTGAGCGAACGGCTGTGTGGTGTTTAGCTGCCGGCCGGGTTAGACCACAACATTGGGTCATAACAATCCAGTGCAGTGATATAGGTTCAGGAAAGTGTGGCTGTTCAGGCAAGTTCTCTGGCAGAAAAGGACCTGGGGATGTTGTTTTGGGTTTACGTGGCAGGGAAGCTGAAGGGGTGGCCTCTGTGAGAAGAGACTGGCAGCTGTCCAATATTAGATCAGAGCCAGTTTCAGCCAGCTCCAAAAGCGACCCACCGCTGGCCAGAGCTGAGCCAGTGAGCAACACTGTTTGCAGATGAGGCATATTCATTTAAGGAGGAGCTTTCGAAAATGACAGCACATCCTTTCTGATTATGCTCAAAGGACTCCAGTATTCTACCCACTTTTATTTTCAAAAGGTGATTCAAATGAGTGACTCCACCCTCATCTAGATGCAATTGTCACAAAAATTATGTCTTAAATGACTTAAAAAAATTGAGAAATTGAATGGGAAGGGTATAGTTTCTAAATATTTCTCAAGCTTGAACAAGATTATTTTCAGAAAGATACTTTTCCTTATCTCTTTGATCATTAAACTTAGAAAAAATATTCAGATTTGAATGGAAAAAAGAACATATCCTTCCAGTTCTGCATTACTTTACTTCCTATGAAAGTTCCTGACAACCAGAAATGTAATTTCTGACTCACTTTGCCTTCTTCTCCAGTGCCAGATGTTGATATGTCTCAAAACTTTTTGTATCCTAAAGTATTTACCAAAGCAAATATTTGCATTTCCTGGGTAACATCTACTAGATACAAATTTATATTGCATGTTTTCTTATAGAACAGGACCAAAATGTCCCAGAAGTAGCAGAGAAAGACAGAATCTTTCTCATGGGTATTGGCTTCATTTCATGGAAGTCTGGTTTCTCAAATTAAATAAAAAAATAAATCTGTCAAAACCATTTCTCACAGCATGCAGCAGAATTCAAAGCACAATTCAAATCATTTCAAACCATCATTCTGAGGTAGTTATTTGCATCCATGTTTTTTAATGTATATATCCATATTAGTGTTAAATAGTTATTAGGTGATGCAGAAAAGATCAAAGTAAATCTTTTTCAAACAAATCACAAAACTTCACATACAAATCATATTAGAAGCAGTAAATAAAAATCACCTTAAAAAAATAATTTGTAAAAATTTGAAGACCAAAACTCCACTGTTGTGATATGAATTGAAAACAGAATTGTTGGGCTTCCTTGTGTGACCTTAACGGGGACTACTGTTTGCCCTCTTTGTGTAAGAGACACAAGAAAGTAAGCTCAGTGGAGAGCGGAAAGCAATGACAGAAACAGCAGAACATCTAAAGCTTTTGCTCTTATTGAGTGATATTTTGTACACATATGAAATCTTTTTTAAGTCCCAAGTAACTTAAAAAAAAAAAGTCATTTTCTTTGCTTAGATGTCTCTTATGCTAACACACCCATCTGCAAATATACACACACTGTCTGCAAATATATCTGATTTGATAAAATTAGTTAATTGGTCTTTACTTTTATCTCTAAATTTGAGATTTCTTCCATTTTATTGATATGTGCATAAAGTTGTGATGTGAAATAAATCTGTATTTTTTTAATAAGTGAAAATAAAATAGTAATTGCATTGCATTTCAGCAAGAACAAAATGACTGTATGTTATAGTACTATTAACATTACTCATGGTATATTGAATTCTATTCATATCTGACTCTCTGTTCTGTTGATGCCAAATAGTATAAAACAGGGCAAAGGAGGCAAAGGCTAGAAAGGTGACATGCTTTGTAGTTAAATTCCTGTTCTTTTAGGGGTTGGGAGCAGTTATTTTTCTTATATTTTGGACACCAGTTTTTTTGTTGTTTTTGTTGTTTTGGTTTGTGTTGTTTTTCTTTTTTTTGTTTTTTAAATTTTATGCAAGATTCAAACCTTTACTCAGCTCCCCTTAATCTTACTCTGGATGAAGTGCTCTATATTGATACTTATGAGGGCCAAAGGGGATTTTCTATTAAGAAGGGAAAGAATCACAACTTCAGAAGGAAAAGAATCATTTATTTTGTAGCCCACCAAAGACACCTAAACTGTTCCAGTCAAGAACTCAACACCATTAAAGACAATTTAACATGTTCTAATTGTTGTAATGAAACAAGTCAGATTTTAATGGACCGCTAACATTAAACTGAAGTCCTGAAGTCAGAATTATACTAAGGAAACCTGAATCCAGGTTATACTGAGGAAAGCCTTTAGCATACAAACCATCATACAACACCTAAAAACCCTTACTTTCCCCATGGGTTTTCAGAGTGCAGTTCTGTGTACTCTTCAGTGGGAAAGCTGGTTTAAAAGATCACTTCTCCAACACCACTTAGTCATTCCTGCCCTAGTGATAGAATTCATCACTTCAAAGTTGCTGTGCAACTACTTGTAATGCTGTGCTGTAAACTGAATCATTGATATGAATAACAAACCTTGGAGACTTTTTTATTAATACAGTTTGTTTCGGGGATCTATTCCACATCTCGGCATAACAAATGTTTTCAGTGTCACAAAAGAGAGAGTGCTGACTGAGAACAAGTTGGGGGGGGGGGGGGGAGGAGGGTGTCAAGGTGTGTGCATTTGAGAAGGGAGTGAGGACCTCACAAATTAACTTCACTTCCAAAGAAAATATATGTGGAACTACACACTTAGTCTTCCACCTGCCCTCTTCCTTAATATAACTTCTATTCACATTACTTCTTCTATATCTTAATATAACTCTATTCCTCCCCCCCCCCCCCCCCCCCCCCGGGGAGTCACATTTTAAAGCAAATGTCTGGCATTTGAAAATTCTATTTTCTTCAGCAAAGACCTATTTCTTAGGTAGGAAGGCAAATTCAGTTCCTAAAAATCCTGTATACAGTAAAATAGATATCTATATCCTCCCATCAAAGAATAAAATTTTAACACCTTCTTTCCTTTTTGTAGATGTAGAGAGAAAGGGAAACCAAGGCAAGCAAAATGATGGCAAAAGTATTCTCACAGTCAATTCTGCTTCTACTGGAATTAACAAACTTCAGTTTTACCTCAAAGAAAACATACTTCTGTCAAAATGCAGATAGACTGAAATGGTAAATTGGAACAATACATGTCACGAGCAGTACTAGTAATTTCCACATTCATGTTAAATCTTACATTTTCTTCATAGAATTCTTGCCTCTTTAACATAATGTAAGGAAAAAAAAAATTAACAAACTATTGCAAATATGAAAACCCAACAGACTAGGCAAACACTTTACATGTGAAAGTTTTTTTTTTTTTTCAGACCAGGGCAATTATTTCACTTAATATGTCATGGAAAACTATGAAAGTTCTATTGTAATGTTTGTCCTTTTAGTCAACATGTGATAATGTGATGACATTGCAGTGCATTAAAAATAAGTATTGTTTCAAACTGATGCAGAAAGTTAACAAATTAATGTAAACCAGGACTTTTATTTTTAGCACTGTAAACACTCAGAGAGAGATTATCATGTTTTGTTTTATCTTGTCTCTATCTTCATCTCTGGATCATTGTAATCAAGACTTATACCATATTCAAAATCTGCTATCCAGTCAGCAGTGCTTGCAGTTTGTGGTACAAGCAGCTTCATTAGTGTTGCTGGGAGTTAACAGGAAATACAATTCTGATCTGCTGCATAGAATAGGAAATATTTATATGGGGATTTCAATAATTTTCATAATTTCCATAAGGAAAAAAAAATAAACGTAAATGAAAAGATGGCTCTGTTCCAAAGTAAGTTAAGCTAGGTATAAAACAGAATTTGTATGTTATTTTCTTTCAAGTTAGTTTTGGTTTGGTGTTTCTGTTTCTTAAGGTATCTAAACAACTTACCAATGTGAAAGTAGTAGATGAGAAAACTAAGTTATGCAAAGTGGAGTTCTTGTTGTTTCTCACTTTCTGGAATTCTGGTTCATTGCCCAGAATGTACCAGCATGTACCCAATGCTTCCCTGCCCATGGCAGGGGTGTGTGTGTGTGGAACTAGATGATCTTTAAGGTCCCTTTCAATCCAAGCCATCCTATGATCCTATGATTCCATTCTAACATTATGTTCTGACATATCAGCACATGATACAGCATACAAATTACAATTTTTAGGCAGTTGCTTAGAGCCTATGTATAAACTGTCTTGATCTAGGATATCAGCTGGACTCAACTGAAGTACATTTTCAATATATTTTTTTTTCCTGTGCTATTTTTTGTCTGCTCAGGAGATTTGCAGTGGAGTTTTGCCTGTCAGAAAATGACAGGTTATTGAGATCACATTGCTTGCTGATTTCAGTGGAACCTTATCTGATAGTGAAAGCTAACTTCATTTCCTTGACTCCTTGGCAGCATGCCTACCTGACCATCTTAGAGTCTGTCTAAGACAGAATGACTTCCAAGCTTATCGTCTAGCTGCTTCCCAGCAAGGTTGGTGTGGAACAGAACTCCTGAAATTTCCAGGTTCCTTGGATTCTTCACATTATAACAGCCAATTCATTTCTATTTCCCAAAGTTTTATAAATTCCAAGGTGTTGGAATGTACAGTCTGTTGGAAAGACTGCTACTAGATGCTCCCTCTTCCCCAGTTTGGAGTCTTAGACTCATAGGCTTTTTGAAATATCTCATAGACTGAAATGTCTCATCCACTCTGACAGTCGCCTCACCCCCAAAGTAATTAAAAAAAACCAATTAGACTGATTTTTATAATGCCTTATTTTATGTACAGCTCAAAGTGCTGTAAGAAAGCTATTTCCTGTGTGAACGTTCCCTCATACACTGGCTTTTGTAAGTATATGCCTTCTGTTCCTTAACTTAGAAAAGATAGTCTTTTGCACCATATCCTGTGATGATTTTTATAAGCAAATGTCAGATATAAATTAGAAATAAAGAAAATTCTCCTTATAATAAACTTGACACTTTGTTTTTCATGCATAGATCTCAAAAGTAATATATATAGGAGTATAATAATTGTTTTGTTCTTTTTTATTATTATTATTATTTTTTTCCAAATCAGGAAGTAGTGATGTGAATAAGTGATTTGACTAACCTGCACAACAGCTTAGTATAAAGTTGAGCAGACAGAAACTAATGCCCATCTCTAGGGTACTATAAAGTCACAAAAATAGTAGGTAGCTAAATTTCATACTCAACAAAAAAATTAAGTATTACTAAAAAAATATAAGATAAAATTGTTCACTTTTACATTTTATGTATTTATTTATTCAGTAAAACAAAAACAAAACAATGGTGAAATTCCTGTGAGATCTGGAATGACTTTTTTGGAAGCTCAAGCAAAGTACCCAGTCCACCTCAAAAGAAATGGAATTTGATTTTTCTTCCTGTATAAGTCGTTCTCCCTGGTAATAATAGTGATAGTCAGTCAGCCAAAAGATTAATAGAATTAAAACCTTTGCAAAATAAGCCTGTTCTCACTGACAACTAACTTGTATTTTTTTCCATTCCTTGTGGAAGACAGTAAACAGAAACAAAGCCTGCAGCAATACAAAGAAAGCAAGCACATTAAAGAGGGATTAGCTTCAGGAGGTTATGACAGACGTAAAGTGCTTTGAACACATTGCTATGTGATGTTCAACATATGTTGTCAATTAAAAATTGCTTAAGAAATATTTAACAAGGCAAATCTAACATACCCCTAGTTTGTAAGAATATATTGAGCTTCTGCATCCTTGCTCCTCATTTTTTTTTATTATTATTATTATTGCTGTAAACTGAGGAGAACTTTATATAACATGACTCTTAACTAGTGTATATTTTAAAGTAGTTTTTAAAAATTATTTTTATTATTTTATTTTATTTTATTTTAATTTAATTTTATTTTATTTTTCCATGTATTGGAAAACAGCATTCATTTTCTCCTTTAGCAAGATGATGACTGGAAAATTTAGTGGACAAAGGACCTGTTAAACTAGTTAAAATTAGTTTTCTGCAGTGAAGGACCATTCACTACATTAAAAAAAAAAAAAAAAAAAGACACCTAACTACATTCAAGACATTAAGGCCTTGGCACATTCTTTACTCAGATTTGCTAATGTCAATCACTGGGAAATCTTCCTAGGAAACACCAAGACATGTGATACAAACTCCTAGGTTAAATTTCTATTTTATCATCTTCATCTACTACCTTTAATGTCTTTCCTAGTACATGTCATCTGTAATCTTTATTTTTCTATTTTGTTTCTGTTTTCTAAAATGATGTGATGGTGTGCCCTACTCAAGCCCCAAATAACCACTAAGCTCTATTCTCTTTCTTCTGCCTCAAACAGAAGTGCCTTTCTACAAAGCTCTACCACAAAGAAAAAACTCTACCATTTAAGAAAATAATGAAATTACTGCTGAATGCTGATGCTTTGAGATTTCTTCACAAAATACATGATCCCGAATCATGTTAGTAAATTCCCAAAAGCACCACTGCTTCTTCAAATAACAAAATTGAAGAGCCTTTTACTACTAAGAGATCTTATGTTTGCAGTCTTCTCTAGAAAATATTGCTTATGGCTGTGGAATATATGTTAATTCCTGCAAGAGAGACTGAATGCATGGAAGATATCCCCACAATGAATGGACTTTCAGTTAAAGTTTGCAGTTCCACATATAATATTTTGAATCTCCTCTGATGGAATTCTGTTTCAAAATGGAAAAGATGAGAGAGTTTAAAAATAAAAGTTACAGTGTTTATTCCAAGAATCTTTGTACGTCTTAAACACATATTGCAGGATGCTGCATACATCATCTGCTGATCAAATGTCAGCTCAACTCCTACTTTCCTGAAACTACGATATAAAACTACTCAGGAGTTATTCAGAGAACTGTGAACTGTATGTGCCTTTAAAATGTGTTGCTGATGTGGGAATTCACACTTAATTGTTGTGGTCATGGATATTTAACTATAAGCAGAACTATTAACTAAGAAAACTTGAAATGTATATACAAATACTGCAATATATGTTAATTTAAAGGAAGAATACAAAACCAGAGAGATTTCTGCCTCAGTGAGAGAAAGAAAAAGGTATGGAGGAGGAACTAAGACTAGCTTTCTGTACATATAAAAGTGAAGCTACTGAATAATTACCTTTGTTCTTGATTTTTATTTTATTTCCTTCTCCTTTTTTTGAGTGAATAGTGTGGGATTTTAAACATAAATAAATAAATAAACAAGTAAACAAACTGATACATGTAGATCATGTTGCAGAATCCAGTTTAAAATCTAAATCAAAAGAAAATATCCACTAAACATATTGTTTTTGGTTTTGATCAAAGATAAAATTAAAGACTTTGAGAGCAGAGCAACATCTTCAGACATTTATTTTCATTAAAATAAAGCAGACAAATATTTTAGTTGATTGTTCTAAATTCTGTTGAGATAGCTCCAAGTACTTAACACTTGATATTGCAAATTGAATTTTAAGTAGTTTGTTGCTTATATACACATTTCAGTATTGTTTGGTAAGCATAACCTATATGTTTGCAAGGAGGATTGAAAACCATGAAGACTTTGAAAGTTTCAAGGCATGGTAGCCTTAGGTAGTTAAGGGAAGAGATAAGAAACCTTAGGAAATTGTATTAAGTATTTTAAACCTTTCTTCTTGTCCACACAGGCCTTGCCTAAGGCATCATTACTAGGAAAGACGGGCTACTATGAGATTTATCAGCTATGTACAGAGCTTGAAAGATCATTCACACAAAGAAATTGAAAATGCATGAGCTGGCCTGATAGAGAAGAATGAAGGAAGTTTCTTTATCGAAGCTTAATATGAAATATAGTTGTTTCCTTTATAAGGAGTACAGGATCTTCAATATTCAACAGTAGGAAGGGACAACACTGGCTGGGTCTTTATATCAGATTGTTTGGTGAGGTGTCTTTCCATTTTTTCTTCTGCATTAAATGAGGTTTATAAATGGCCAGTTTCAAATTAACAGAGTCTCCCATTTTTATGTAAGGAAGGCTGTTATATGTTTCATGTCCATTCCACAATATCTCCATGCCATGTTTTCTGCCTTTTTTTTCAGGTAGCAGTCACTTTATTTTCTATATACCCATATTGTTTTTAGTCTTATGGCCCAACATTTTGCTGTTTTACTTATACAGCTGTATATATATTTACTTTCTCTTTTGAAAGCAAAGCTGGCATCACCATGTTTGCTATATATTGCTGCAAAAAACTATGTAAACATTTGCTTAGACACACATTATCATTCCTTTTTGTTACATGAGTTTATTACCAGAATATGTTAGAACAATTGTGTTTGATTAAAATATTGAGTAGCTTCTGAAGAAAAGTGTATATTAGCTTCAAAGATAGATATTCAGCTTTTTGGGTGTCTTAGCAAATATTGAGAACTAGAGTAGCTGGAACAGGTCTTACTTCATCATAGTCTTCAGCTAAGTAATGTCAGTAGTTTTAATGGTAGCTATGAATGTGATCAAAATATGCAGGTATTTCTAAAGTCCTTGCATCTTTGCAAGTTTTTTGCTAATGCTAACAGAGCAGACTACAGTAATTTTTTCAGTAATGACAAAATGAAGAACATTAAATGATCGATATCATTAGAATAATTTTAGATTGTATCACATGCAAGTGGATATAGTTTGTAGCAATTTTCTATTTGTTTACGTCCTCTGTGCTGGCACCCACATACCTATCATTTTGATGGCCTAATCATTTCTCTGTCAAAGTGGAATGGAAGGGTACAGAAAAATACAGTCTTTTTCTTATCAATTTACTCATAGAGACAAAAATTGGACAAGCCTCCTTCTTCTTATTATACTCCTTCTATACCGAGTGTAGAGGTCTACTTGATCTGTAAAAGAAGAGAAGTTTTGTGCTGTAGTGGTAAACTCTCAGAGGTATCCATATTTACTTGTGTTTTATTACCACGCTACATTACAATATGGTCTTTAACAGCATCTCTAGTGTACGTGTGCCCTTAACATATAAATACTATGTTTCTATAGAGTTCATTTCCCACACCAGTAATGAGACTTGTTAAAATAAGACCTATCTCCTCAGCCTGCTAATGGAATTAGCATATTGTACCAGTTGCAGAATGGTTAAATGTATTAGGTTTTGCTTTGAGGGCTTACATATCTCTAAAAATTTTTGCTACTGTTTGTTTTTGATGCGGACTTCTACAGAAATGATATACATCCTCTCTATCCAAACTGCCTACAATGTACATATCAGTCTCCTTGAGTTGTGCTTTGCAGAAAGCAATCTTGGAGGCGGAGGTATGGGGGAAAAGGACAAACTAGAATTTACAAGAGATGTATCTTCTTTTCTATTCTGTGTGCAACTTCCTGCATGTAGCTCTCACAGTAGAAACTGTCATCTGAAACTGAGCTTGTTGTGTTGTGCTTTGAACTTTCATTATTTCATTGCAAAATCTAAATTGTAGGCCTTTTTCGTTTGCCAGTTTAGATATCTAATAGAAAGTGAAAGTTTACAGTGGCAAAGAAGTGGCTGAACAGGTAGTGACAGCTATGTTTTCACTGAAGAGTTTCCTTATGAATTTGGTGCAGTCAGAGCTTTCTGTCTAAACCTGGGTGATAAGAACCTATTTTTTAACCCTTTGGAGAATCTTAATCCAAGTCCTTAACTTGGTTTTACTTAACCATATCTTACATACCTTATGATGGCTGTAGAAAGGCATAAAAAATCGTAATGTGCAATGTCCCAGAAGTCCAAAATTCAGATTCAGATAAAAAATATGCATACAGTTTCCATAGATACAAGAATAAATTCCAGAATGCGAGCAATTGGTAAGTATCTAAAATTAAAAGGTCTCTAAGATGGAAATGATAAAAATAGGAACTTAGCCTTATTTTCTTGGTGTCTTTCTTTAAAAGTGCTTATTTTTCTTGTTTCACATGTAGGATTTTTAAAAGATGTCTTCTGATTGCTTTAATTTTTATACAGTTTGGTTGACTACCACAAGTTTCAGTTTTTAAGTTAGAAAATGTATTGTGAATGAAATATTGTCTATTCCAATAACTCAGCTGTTTCATAGTCCCTGAAAGAACGCTCATTCAGAGTTGAGACTTCAGTAGTTCACTTTCAGTTTCTACTTCAGAAATATTTGCTCATTTATAGCCCTAAATTATCTACAATGTAATCTGGCTGAAATTTTATGCTACTGGAGGAAACCCCTATGGGAAATAATTTTTAAAATGGAGAAGTGACCAGTATTTTTAGAACCTGAAGACAGGTAACACTGAGATACATCTTGATCCTGCAATACACAGTTGTATAGGGAAATAATTTTCAAGACACACTAGCACAGAGCTCCAGGGAAATCAATGAAGTGTCTGTCCAGACATTGGAAATTGTTGCTTAGAATTTATTGTAAAGTTGTGTAATGTAGGGAAATAATGTATAGGTACCTAATTTCACCTATGTCATTGGATATTTTGATGAGCTATAGAGGAAATTAATCTCATTTAATCTAAGAGAGGGATGGAAACTAATTTTATTTTATAAAATATTACATTAAGTTTTCCATAATATGACTTTGCCACTTTGGGGAGATTCACTTTTAACTGTTGTGATAGACTGTGAAAAACGTATTTCCTCACAAGAGATTTTTTTTCTGTTTCTTTTTTTTTTTTTTTTCCCTCAGTAGTCACAGTATTTTAGTTCCTAAGACAATTTTATTTCAAACTATGAAAACATTTAATATTTATCATTTCTCATACATAGAACAAATATTCATTGTATGAAATTTGTAACTGAGGGCAGAATATAAATCTTAGCTTTTAAAATGGTTATTAAATAAACCTGTTCACAGCATTGCAGATATTAACAATACCTACTTTACATGTACAGGAAAACTACAGATGTATGGATGTTCACTGCTTCATGGATGAAGGTCTTTATCCACCTCATGGTACATTTATTGTGAAGAGAATCTCATAAATAACGTAGTTGAATCTGTACTGATAAATGAAATGGTACCAAGGAACATTATTGGACATGGAGCTGCTATCATCTTTATCGTTAAATTATTAAGAAAATGCAGAATTTTTCATGTAAATATTCCTGATGGTTTGCAGGCACCATTGAAAAATGAATGCAAGTAAGGATACATTCCTAATAGGCAATTCGTATATTGCTACTGTATCTTGGAAGGTAAGGGAGCATAAGTCTGGATTTGATCCAATCCATGCCATACAGCATCAGTATTAGTGAACAGTCCCAGATATACTTAGCTTACTAATAGAGATGTATATGTGAGTTTTAACTTGCATTGATATATTCAGCAGCCTTTGTTAGTTCATTTATTATGTAGGGAAAACGTGACCTTTACTAACTTTTCTTGATTCTTGTCCCTCCCCCATTTAGTACTTATTTATTCCTTTCTTTCATTTTGCTCCTCTCTAGGTCTTCCTGTTCCCCTCTTTTTCACCCTCATTTAAAAATAATGATATATACGTCCCACGGCAGGCAGGAGCAGTGCCCTCTTTCTCTTTGTTCTGTCCCACCCCACCCTCTGTTCTGTTCTCCTTTATTGTCCCTGTTCTGTTTTCTCCCCTTAGCTTTTTATCCTCATTGTTTCTTCTCTTTTGCTCAGAGTCACAATGAAATTGTGGCATGTTCAGAAGTTTTCAGGTCAAATGCCATTGTAAGTTGGAAAAATGCTGCGTTCTAACTAAGGCGCTGCAAGTTTAGAGACAAGTCAAGATGATTTTAGAATAAAAATTAGACTTCCAAACATGTATTTACTGATTTATGTAACTTTTCAAAAGAGAGAGAAAAAATAAATACAAATTACTATTTTGTAGTGATTTTTAGGATTTCTTAATGTAGTGGGTTTATGTGGCAAGGTTTTGGTAGCAGGGGGCCATAGGGGTGGCTTTTTTAGCCTAGTGATTAAAAGGAAAGTAATAAAAATTAAATTAATTGTGTTCAACTGACTTTCTGCTAAGTCCATATTTATAATTTATAATGAGTAATTATAATTAAATACTTATTCAGACCATCAGGAAGGAAATCTAAATTGATAAAAAAAAAAATGAGAGAAGTCTCTGGAGAAAATAAAAATATTATAAATTTTAGAGGAATGCAGCATTTCTTTCTGGTATCCTGCTCAGCTTCTCTAGTCATTTATCACAGCAACTCTCCAATAATGGTAAGATTCTTAGCTTTCTGTTTTGTTGTTTTTGTTCTTTTTTTCTTAATTCTTTTTGAGTTAAGCTTCTATTACATTTGCTGTTGTTGAGACATTAAACTGACATTCTGTGTTGACTGCCGTGTTGTCACGTTATATTTCCTGTTTCTTTCGAAAATCATTTTCTTGCAGTTAGGCAGTAAACTCTATTCTAAAACCGGTTTATAAATTCTCTTAATATATGCATAGTATCTTTATATTATAATGCATAATTTTTATAAGTAAAAAAAAAATACAAATTCCGCAAAAAGTGCCAAATTCAGAGGATATTTTAGTTAAGGGGCAAATCTACAGCTGTTTTAAAGTACAGCAATACTGTTTATTTCACTGGCAACATGTTGATTTGCATCATCTGTGTATTATACTTTATACAGCCAAAAGGCATTGTATATGTGCTTAAGAAGTAAGACTTTCCTTTGACCTAGATTTCTTGTAAAAAAAAAGAAACAAAAATTTTGCAGTGTGATTTTTTATGTTATTATTTCATAAACATTCATAGTAATCAGGAGTATATTTTAAAAATTAATTGTCTTCTATTACCAAAACTTAGGTTGTCTTCAAAGATGCAAATTACTTTCAAGAGTCCACAGTCTTGCAAGTGCTGAGAGCTCAGACTCAGACTTTTCTAGTACCATATAATGAAATCAGTTAAATACTATGGCCTGGTTTCTGTCTAGTGCTTTGCCAAGGACAGGAAAGGTCATCCACAGTCTCTGCATAACGTGTAAGGTAAGGAGAAATTATAGTCATTTTGCTTTGCTCGTTTTAATGCTTTTCTAATGCAAAGCAAAATGCATTGGTAGAGGTAATGGTGGAGTCAACAGCTTCACGGCCCATATGGTCTGTATTTAGGTTGGTGGAACAAAACTGGTATGCAGGAGAAAGCATGTTTTGCCTCATAAAAGTTTGGAAGAAAATATTCTAAAAGGTACCTCTGATTTCTTTTCATTGGCTTGTCTTTCTAGCCCAGAGATGCTGACTTTTCAAAATTTTGGCCCATGTCCTGAAATTTCTTATCAACAGTTAGCTGTCATCTCAGATTCAGCGTTCTTAGTCTTTTCTTCAAGCTGCTTCACCTAATTTATTTATTTATTTGTTGGTTGGTTTGTTGTAAGATGAGATCAAATATGTTTTAAAAGTGCCTACTACTGTTTGTTGCCCGTAAAGGAAACCCATCCACATGCAGTTGTTTATAATGTTTACAGTTAGGTAAATTGAAACTCATCCTGAATGTCATGCACATATAATTTTTTTTTAAATTTATTTTTTATTTTTTATTTATTTTTTAGCTAACACAAGATCTCTAGGCCTTCCTATCCAGGTTACATGTGTCTTACAGATTATTATAGCCTGACATGTCCAAGAAACATCTACAAGACTAAAGTGTGGGTTTGCACATGGCAAAGATTTCCAGCAGCTCCTCTGATTATTCATGCATCATTTTCTTTGGCTTAACAAATGCATCTTGATTTACTTTTACCCATTAAGAGTGCTACAGCAAATACAATTTTCCCATTTTGACTTCTGACTATAGCACTATTCTACATTCCTTCACTGATATCTTCGATATTGAATCACATGTAAACTATATGCTTCTTTTTTCAAGGCTTATCACTGACTCTTGTTTTCTTCCCTTGTCCAGCTTTGAGAGGTTGTTTCCTGATTGTGAAGAAGCATGCACAAAACATTTGCTCATTGGTCTCTTTAATATCTCTACAGTGTTATGATGCTTAGGAAAAACTAACAATTAAGTAGATGATGTGAGATCACTGCCAATCTGTATAGCTAAAATTATCTCACTGTTTCCTTGAAAGGTTTTTGCCTGTATCTATTTTTCTTTATCTCATGTCATACTTAGGGAAGGAGTTATCTAACATTATCTGTCTAAAAATTAGGTAGACGCTTAGTTGAACCAAGTTATCTATGCTTCCTCTCTTGCTGGAGTAGAGATATAAGTAACTAAGATTGTAGGGATAAACCATACTCCAGAGCTCATGGAGGAAACCTACCTTGGCATATAAAGCAAAGCTTTATCTAGAAGTCTAACTTTAGACAGCTAAAGATAAGTGAGTTGAATATTATCCTAAAATTGTAAGTTGACTCAGATATGGCTATTTTCCTACGTTTTTATGCAATTCAGAATTTAATGTAATGGGATCTAGGTCCATAATTGAACATAGACTAAGTACCAGTGTTAAACAGTTATGAATATAAATATATTTACTTATATTTATATTTATAATTAAATACATTTATATTTATTTATATATACATAATGCATATATATATATTTATATATTCAAGCAACAAAATAAAACAGAAAAAATGTTTTTATGATTAATCCATCTGCAGGAGAAAGAGTTCTAGATCCCTGCATTGCATCTTTCTCCATAGTTTACTTTTTCTAGACATTAATATTTTAATTCTACTGACCATTTCAATAGAAATAATAAAAAAGTCCCGCCTACCCCCCTCCAGTACTACATTAATAATAATAATATTAATGGCTGAATTTAGATTAGCAGTTAATTAGTAATAAGGTTTCATTAGAGAAGCAGCGTCTTTAAATATATCATCAGTGTTTGGAAAAATCTGAATTATTCCATCTCAGTTTAAAACATAAGTACTGATTTCAACTATTCTTGTGTTGAACATTTTATGTAAACAGGTAACGAGAGAGAAACAACATCTAATTTAGCCATTAGAGATTAATAAGATTTTTAGGTTAATTGCTTTCTTTGTTATTGCAAGATTTAAGTAGAATTATAATATTTTAAATAAAGCTATTAACTCCATCTGTCAAAAAACAGCAATAATACATATATTGACATTAACTGTCTTCATGTTATCGATACAAAGACATCTGTCATGAACATATAAAATATTAGATTTTAAAAATGTTTCAAAGGTATGTAAAAAAAATAAAGATCAATGAAGTTAAAATTCTAATAATACACTCTCATTTTACGCAATTAGCATTTCGCGCAATTTAACTTATTATAAACAGCTCACAAATAGGCAATCCAAGCAAATTATTTTGATTTAAAATGAGAAGCACATATTTACATTAAAGAAATTATGGTAGGGGCAAGCTGGTTAAGAAAAAAAGCTTCTAATCTTTTACCTCTGAAAATTCTGTAAGCAGAGACCTGCTGCTGTTGCTGTTTGTTTTCTTGTTTTTCCCATTATGCTCTGTCATCCAGAGTAGCTTTTAAGAGTTCTGGAGAATCTATGACTAAAGCAATGGCTAATGGTGGACAGTAGTATAAAATATCCAAGCAGGTAAAAAAATCGAAGCACAGTTGTGCTACTGTTTAGCAAGAATATGAGCAGTGGAAAAATATACATAGACCTTCTATGCACAATTCAGTTACCTCTTTGGATCTGTTACAGAAGATTTTTCAACAGCATATATACCAGAATCCCAGCAAGAATGCTATGCTTAATTGCCAAAGTCAGAAAACTGCAGAGTTTTTACCAGACTCTAATACTGCTTCCTGAAGAGTTCTTGTTCTGCAAAAACAGTGTCATTATGAATTAGATTTCCAATCTTGTTTTGTAAATAATCAGTATTTTCTTGTTTATCAACAAAAATGTGTTCCCTTTGTTTTGCACAGAACCAACTGCATGTGTTGACTGTAGGTGACTATTTGCAAGGACATGAATTATATTAGATACTTTATTCATTGAAGTATTCTTTGTCCGGAACTGCCTAGTTAAGAAATTATAAACTCATAGTGGTGAATATATCTTGATAATTTTGGTAAAAAGATAGATATAGCTGAAGGAGTTTTCTTTTTTTCTTTTCTTTTCTTTTCTTTTCTTTTCTTTTCTTTTTTCTTTTCTTTTCTTTTCTTTTCTTTTCTTTTCTTTTCTTTTCTTTTCTTTTCTTTTCTTTTCTTTTCTTTTCTTTTCTTTTCTTTTCTTTTCTTTTCTTTTCTTTTCTTTTCTTTTCTTTTCTTTTCTTTTCTTTTCTTTTCTTTTCTTTTCTTTTCTTTTCTTTTCTTTTCTTTTCTTTTCTTTTCCTTTTCTTTTCTTTTCTTTTCTTTTCTTTTCTTTTTTTTCTTTTCTTTTCTTTTCTTTTCTTTTCTTTTCTTTTCTTTTCTTTTCTTTTCTTTTCTTTTCTTTTCTTTTCTTTTCTTTTCTTTTCTTTTCTTTTCTTTTCTTTTCTTTTCTTTTCTTTTCTTTTCTTTTTTTCTTTTCTTTTCTTTTCTTTTCTTTTCCCTTCTTTTCTTTTCTTTTCTTTTCTTTTCCCTTCCCTTCCCTTCCCTTCCCTTCCCTTCCCTTCCCTTCCCTTCCCTTCCCTTCCCTTCCCTTCCCTTCCCTTCCCTTCCCTTCCCTTCCCTTCCCTTCCCTTCCCTTCCTTCCCTTCCTTCCCTTCCCTTCCCTTCCCTTCCCTTCCCTTCCCTTCCCTTCCCTTCCCTTCCCTTCCCTTCCCTTCCCTTCCCTTCCCTTCCCTTCCCTTCCCTTCCCTTCCCTTCCCTTCCCCCTTCCCTTCCCTTCCCTTCCCTTCCCTTCCCTTCCCTTCCCTTCCCTTCCCTTCCCTTCCCTTCCCTTCCCTTCCCTTCCCTTCCCTTCCCTTCCCTTCCCTTCCCTTCCCTTCCCTTCCCTTCCCTTCCCTTCCCTATTTCTTTACTTTCCTTTTCTTTCCTTTTCTTTCCTTTTCTTTCCTTTTCTTTTCTTTTTCCTTTTGTTAACTGTGTTAATGAGAGTTTGGAAGTAATTGGAAGGGTGAAAGTAAGATTATCTATACTCACTAGAAATCCAGAATATAGTAGTGTGTTGGCTCCTCATCAGTAGAAATCCAACACTTACTGCTTCTAATTTCAGGGATAGTCTAATAGTACTATTTTGAATCAGGAGGTAATTTTCATTTCACTTCAAATTTGAACTGGCCCAAGAACTAATGACTGGATATGGTCAATGAACACAACCTCAGGTTCTGATCTAGGCTAAACCAGAGGAATAAATGTGTCTAAGAGAAACTGAGGCCATGTAATTAAAGACAGAGGCTGCTGAAGTATTCTGAAATTTTCCATGGAGAAGAAGTCTGCATTAGTAAGTTCCTATGTGTATCTCTCTACTGATATATTTCAAATAGGTATATACTGTAGAGTTGGTGACAACAACTGGGATGTTGCCATGATATTTCAGTTACGAAGGTGACTATTTATACTCTGCTTTCATGCATTCCATTAGTATTTATGAAAGTTACTAATATACAGACCAGTTTGGATGAAAGCACATGAATAAAGTCCCTTAATATTATTAATTTAACCATAACTAACCATGTAGTTGTCAAAATATTTCTGTGACACTAATATATTTACATTGTTAACCTATTTCTGTCATCCATCAATGATAAAGTACCAGAGATAAAATATTTTTATCTGGAATTGAACAAGAAAAGTTAGTGTAAGAGGAGAAGAGCATGACCCCAAAATAACTGTCTCTAAAATTCTGTTCCTTTTCTGGAACTTTCTTCAAGTTTCCGGAACTCTAGAGTATTTAAAATGATGGGAAAAGAAAAATAAAAATTAAAAAAAAAAAAAGAGCACATCCTACTAACTTTTAAATAAATATTGTCAAGCAGATTAAAATAATTTGTTTAAGTGAAAGATACAAATCTTAACGGCAGTAGAGATATTAACAACACAGTAGTTTCCTTAGTGGAAATTTAAAATATCAAAGTATCTATATCAGTTAGACCTCTGTCTGGTATCTTTGATTAATCTATACACAATATGCACTGGAAAATCTAATCAGTGGCCTTATGACATTAACCTATCTAGTTTTGTTTATGAATTATGGTAGCATCATTTTGGATTGACAATCTTCTTCCCCCTTTTCTATAAATGCAGCCATCCGGAAAGTTATCCATAAGGTTATGTCTTTTTCGTTTTCCAGTTAAACAGTTGTTCAAGGAAAAATATAACTGTTATGGTCAGAAAATATTTATGACTATAGGCTAAATTCTTCTAATTATTTTGATTGAAAACAGCCTAGCAACTTTGCACGAGATTTTAGGATCATCTAGGAATTGTAGTCCTTTTTTTTTTTTTTTTCTCGTTCATTTCCAGAATTAGGATACTTACCTGCCTTATAGGAAAACCAGGAATTTAAATTTGATTAGCCTACTAAAAATCACAGAATCACAGAATCATCTAGGTTGGAAGAGACCTACAAGTCCAACCTCTGACCTAACACTAACAAGTCCTCCACTAAACCATATCACTAAGCTCTACATCTAAATGTCTCTTAAAGACCTCCAGGGATGGTGACTCAACCACTTCCCTGGGCAGCCCATTCCAATGCCTAACAACCCTTTCAGTAAAGAAGTTCTTCCTAATATCCAACCTAAACCTCCCGTGGCGCAACTTTAGCCCATTCCCCCTCGTCCTATCACTGGGCACATGGGAGAATAGACCAATCCTCACCTTGCTACAGCTTCCTTTAAGGTACCTATAGAGAGCGATGAGCCTCCTCTTCTCCAGGCTAAACAAGCCCAGCTCCCTCAGCCGCTCCTCGTAAGACTTGTTCTCCAGACCCCTCACCAGCTTTGTTGCCCTTCTCTGGACTCGCTCGAGCACTTTGATGTCCTTCTTGTAGCAAGGGGCCCAAAACTGAACACAGTACTCGAGGTGCGGCCTCACCAGAGCCTAGTAGAGGGGGACAATCACTTCCCTAGCCCTGCTGGCCACACTGCTTCTTATACAATCCAGGATACTGTTGGCCTTTTTGTCCATCTGAGCACACTGCTGGCTCATTTTCGCCCGACTATCAACCAGTACTCCCAGGTCCTTCTCTGCCAGGCAGCTTTCTAACCACTCATCTTCCAGCCTGTAGCGCTTGTTGGGGTTGCTGTGCCCCAGGTGCAGGAGCCAGCACTTGGCCTTGTTGAACTTCATACAGTTGGCCTCAGCCCATCGCTCCAGCCTATCCTGATCTAAAATAATCTAACTAACTAACTAACTAAAAGGACATGCCATAATGTGAAAGGATTTTCTGAAGTTTTTTTTTATGTCAGCCAAAGAGGAATACAATTGTTTGATGGGAGTTTGAGGTTTAGATATATCATGCACACTTAATTCTACATTACTATCAGGAAGACTGAGTAACTGCACATTCTATTTTAAAGCATATTGTGTATCCAAAGGAAATCTACCTGTAGAAAGAGAATATATTTCACCTTACATATTATCTCTTAATGGAAAACTATTACCATGTAGTTAAGAAGAGCAATGTGTTTGGAATAGATGTACAGGAAGAACACAAGCATGTGAATTGGGAGGATGTAATTCTCCAGTGAACTTTCAGTCTAGAATATGACACCATGGTGGATTGACAGCTTGTTCAGTGAAAAATGTGTCTTCCATTTTACACAAGCAACAAACCATCGACATTTTTTAGAGAACATTTATGCAGTTTTATTTTGAGTATACTGTTTCTTTTTAATACCTTTTCATGCTTTAAAATGTCAGTATATTTGGAATCCCTCACTCGTATCTTTAACACATTTCTGAATGGTTTACTATAAACTGTCTTTAATTTCAAATAAAGAAATGTGAAACTGGATTTTTTTTTTAAATTATATTTATTAAACTAGAAGGAAAATTGAAGTTTTTGGGTACATTTGTTTAATAAAAACAAATTGACACAGTTGCCTCTATAATGGGATCATTCTATTACTTTGAATACACAGAGCTTGCTTTTTAAACTGTTCTTGATTAACAGTGCGTTTGTTTTCTGTTTCCTTTGAACTAAAAGCCTTTCTCCCTCCTTGCAGTTCACATACATATCTCAAACACCAGCTTGTCAACTGATGACTTTGAAGCTTCAGTAACTACAGGCACTAAACTGCACTGGCAGAAAAATAACAGGGATGTCAAAAAGGGAACTGGGAGGTTATAGGCTCTCAAGAAAGATTAAGACAAAGCTTCCCAGTGACAAAGAAATTAAAACAACATGACAGGGCAAAAACAAAAGTCTTCAGTAAGCATTGTTTTGGTTTTAATTTGCCCCTGTGATGTGGGAGAACTCTGTGTTACCTGTACAAAATAATGTGGAAAAAACTGGCTTTTAATAGATTAATGCAAAAACCACATATATACAACTTGATTTTAACAGTGCCTACTTCCTCTCCTCAAGAAAGGTATTATACTGCTCCTTTTAAAAGTCTGAAAGTTGTTAGTTCTGAAAAGGAAAAGAAAAAAAAAAATAATGTTGTGCACTTCCTTATTTTGGATTCCCTCAATAGCCCCAAAAAGGGAGGATGACTTGGACTATAATTCTTTCAAGAGAACAGCTCAAATGAACCTCATGGATTTTTTAATGAAAGAGACAGTGACTAGGAACAAAAGGAAAATACAGCAAGCAACCTTTAGCTTATTTTTGTCTTGCTCAGATGAACCAGCCCTATGCTGTAGTTATACTAAATTACTTCATCTACAACACATCAAGAGAGAAATAGCCACAGAGGAACTGTATCTGAAGAGAGATGTTTGCACAATAGTGTCATGGAGGCTGATCCCAAGTGTTTGCTATCTCTTTCTGAAGGCTATTCTTAATGTTACCATTTAACCCTAAGATTGCATTCAGACTCAAATGATAACTTCCTAATCTCTTTTTTTTATTATTATTATTTTTTCTCTTTTTTCTCTTGTTCTCATCTCTCCCCATCTCAGCAGTCCCACCTAATGCACCAGTTGCAGCATTAATTTAAAAAATTTGTCATCTTTTGATAAGATCTCTCTAGGATACCAAGAAAATTAAAGCTGTCAAAAGTACACACAATTAAAATCTGTGAAATTAATGCGCTGCAAAATAGTAAAAGATTTGCAGTAGACAGTCCAGATGATCAGGTCAACTGGAGATACTATTAAAATGATTGTGATAAATGGTGACAGGTAAACATTTACATGCTGAAAAGTGTATTTATTTAGAAAATAAATGCTACCAGAAAAGATTTTAGTATATGATATGGCAGTCATACAGAGGCATTTTAAGACATTTTATTGCTATCAATATTGTGATGGTAAAGTCCACTGTTTGTTTGTAGCGCCATGAAAAGCTATTAAATGCTCATAATAGAAACATGGGTTATGGCAGTCTACTAATCATATCAAATTATAAAGAAATAGTTATTCTGATGTGCCATAAAGAAAAAAATGAAAACAGTCATACATTTGAAATTTAATGAAAGGAAATAATGTGATGCTATTAGAAAAGTGCTAGAGAACCTCTGTTTCCTATCAGATGTTCAGCTGTCCACAATACAAGGAATTAAAAAAAGAAAAAAAAAAGAAAAAAGAAACAAAAACGTTTACTATGGAAGAACTATGCAAGAACATTGATCTCAGTACCCCAAAGAGACAGGCATGGTGTAATAAGCACAGTGCACTTTTGATGTACTTGTTAAACTAGGAAAAGACTTTTATTTTTATTTTTTAAGCTGAAATAAGCCATATGTTTCTCCTGCATAAAGGGATGACCTCTGGGGCCTGCTAGCTACCATTTACTGGTAAATTTAAAATGCATATGCTAAACTCACAACCTAGTCTATCTTCTTTTTAAACCTGAACCAGATGTTTGAACAAGCATAGGAGAAAAACAATCTGCAAAAATCCTTTTTCAAATTTTAAATTAATTTACTGAGACTTTGTTCACACCTTTTTTTTTAATTTTTATTTTTTTTAATTATTTTTTTTTTCCAAGTCTTAGAGAAAATAACTTTACCATCTGGACTGTCTGTGAAAATAGCAATTTTCCTGAATATAAAAGACAAGTTTTGACATAGTAAGTGATAAAAGATAACATACTTCTAACAAGAGAACAAAATTTTCTGGCTTTTTTTTTTTTTTTTAATCATAATTAACTAACTCAGCTCAGCATTCTCATATTGACACCTTTCTAAGGGGGTATCTTGAACAATATTCACAACAAACAATTGCTGATGAAAGGGGAGTAGGGCCAGTATAACTTACTTCATATTTATAACCTTATAGCAAGGCTTTTCAAAAGTTTGCATCAGTGATAAATTCGGGCTGCCTTTTCACTTCCTTTACTGTTCCTCCGTTTCTTCATCTCACAGAGATGAAAAATGGCATTGTTCTTCCTGATACACTTAGAAAACATGACTCTGTGTAAGAGCCAGGATCTTTATCATATTACAGGACAAACTCTGAATGGGCTAAAATCACACAGAATAAAATATTTTTGCTAATTCGAAGCCAGCTTTGAAACAGAAACAGAAGCTTGTGGTATTATAATTTGCTATCTGTGAGTCTATTTATTAATTAAATTGATTATTACACAGTTTAGATTTCCTGTGAATATAACTTCCAAAAGCCAAGATGATCAGTTGTGTGAAAGCTTATAGTAATGTGTCTATGTCATCATAAGTCATTTCTGGAGAGGTATTTACAATTAAGCCTATAGGGTTTAGAAAGCCCAAAGGGCCTGGTCTTTCTGAATTTTGGGGATAAACTGGGAAGTTCATAGTATTTATTTATTTATTTAACTTAATTTCGAGGGAAGCTGTGAGATTTAAAAAAAAAATAAATAAAAATTACATTTTTTGAAATCCCACTTTGTCCTTTCTCCAGACTGTAACACTGATATATTCCCATTTACTCCCTTGAAAATACAAAGACAGAAAGTTTAATTGGTTATTTGTTTGTTTTTCTCTAAATGTACAA
Source organism: Anser cygnoides (assembly GCF_040182565.1). Taxonomy (NCBI): domain Eukaryota; kingdom Metazoa; phylum Chordata; class Aves; order Anseriformes; family Anatidae; genus Anser; species Anser cygnoides. The sequence continues at coordinate 171,694,676 of NC_089873.1, read as the reverse complement.
AAAAATAAATAATAATAATAATAATAATAAACCCACTGTCTTGTATAATAATGTCTCAATCTCAATCATAAAAACATGCCCAATTCATTCATATGAACAATTGAATGAAACTTCATTCATTTACAGAAAGGGTGGTATGTGCATACCTGTTTTCAGGATAAGAGCCTAAGTTTGATATTTAAAGATGAAATGATACCCATTGACCTCTATTTTCATGAAGGATTGTTATTTAGGAGTTTTTTCTAATAGGTATTGTGTACGTTAAGATTGTCTAAGAGTTCATTTTTAGATCTGATGGACCCTGAAATTTCCAAATTCTATATCATTCTGAAGTGTTGACTCATTTTACAAGTATTTCCCCTACCATTTGAAGACTTTGACCTTTTCCTAGAGAATAAAAATTTGCATTCTTCAGCACATTTTATTCTCAAGCATTTTGCAAACTGATATAGTAAAGATGAGCCAGATTGCTTCTCCCACGGTCTCTTGCACATCATCCAGAAAGTACAATTTTGAGCCCCTGCATTCCTACGCACACTCAATTGGATTTGAGAGAATTCAGTAGTTCACATATCATGCAAGAAGAAATTACCCATGGGAGTATGGGGCTGTAACTCCCTTTCTGTTAGCACCATCTGGAGTAGTATATGCTCCAAGTCACATGATGGTGGTCTTGTGTTTGATACCATAAACTCTCCCATTTTCAAATAATGTAGCCCCACTATCTTGGTCTGTGTATCCATAGAATAAATGCACTACACCTGTGTTTCCACTTCCAAAATTAATAAAATTCTACATTTGCATGTCTTAATGTAGATCTTTGTTTTCCCAGTATACATATATATAAGTACATACTTGCTGGTACTGAATTGTTTGGCATCTTTTATTTTGAGTGCTGTACATGAAACTTCTAAATACTTTTACAATCATCTGCAATTCTATTGTTAAATTGCAGGGGCTTTTTATACTGTTCTTTTGTTTATTTCTGTTTTTCAAAATAAAATATTTTGAAAAACAGGTTTTTTTTTTTATTTTATATCACAACACAAGAGTTATTCATCATATTTGACTGAATAGATGAGTGAAACAATAACATTAATGAGGTATTTACATATATATAAATATCTATTTTTCTTCATCCTACATATTCCTAAAATAAATAAATAAATAAATCTCTGTGTCTTTCTCTCTCATTTGGAAAATATATATATATATATATATACACACGTATTTCTTTTCACAGTCTACCTTGATCTGCAGTTTTCCCTCTAACTCTCAAACTGCCACATCACCACCTGTGTATATATCCAACATAACTACTGTGCCCAACAAAAAAGACTTTTTCCTCTTTTAAGCAGTTTTAATCATACCAACTATATCATCTTTAAGATAGCAGTGAAGCATTCTTAAAAACAAAACAAAACAAAACACTTTTTTTGAATTGGAAATGCTTTTCTAAATAACATATTAAAATAGGAATAATATATTCATTGATATATTGAATTTATTAGAGATTTTGAATCATAAAGACAACAAATAACCTTGTTTCTCCTTTCAGAATTAAGCTTCAATTCTTATAAGTTTAAAGGAGAAATATTAACTGCATATTTGAAAAGATATCTGTTGCCTTTGATTCATTTATCTTTTATGACTAGAAACCCACTTTGTGGAGTAGTACCATCAGGTCTATACACCAAAACAGTATATTTACCTTGAAAACATGAGTTATTTTCCATTCAGACACCAACTGCTCAGAGTTACTGTAATTATATATGGATGTGATTTAATTATATTTTTAGATGTATTTTATCCTACTGTGATAAAGTTCAGACTGCCTTTAATATATATTATATATCATATATGTGTATTTTGTATGTGCAGTCAGTTATATATATATATTAATTTACATATCATATCACTTATTCTGTCCTTGGAGAACAATTGGTTGATGAGGAACTGTAAAACTGACTAAGTTTCAGATGTGTTTGTGTTTTTCCAGGTCCCAGATTTTAGCACGTCCACCCTGCAGTGTAGAACTTTGGAATTCTTGAACATTGAAATTTAGGTTGAGGGCTACCCCTAGCAGATAGATCTAAGACTCTTGGTTGGATGAAATTTCCAATGGATTTAGAGCCTGTGTGCCTGCAAGTCCTGGCACAGCTAATTATAACAAGCTGTGAGCTTTGGAAATTCTGTACCACCCTCCCCCAATGACTTTGCGGCCAGTCCTGGACTTGTGGGCTTATCCTAATATTTTGCTGCTAGGATATCTGCCTCTGCAATAAATAAACCAGAATTCCTGAGTCTTTCAGTGCTTTCATAGAATCATAGAATCATTAAGGTTGGAAAAGACCTCCAAGATCATCTGGTTCAACCATCACCCTACTACCAATATCACCCACTAAGCCATGTCCCTAAGCATCACATCCAACCTTTCCTTGAACAACCACAGGGATGGTGATGCCACCACTTCTCTGGGCAAGCCATTCCAATGTATGACTACTCTTTCTGAAAAGAAATGTCTCCTCGTTCCCAACCTAAACCTCCCCTGGTGCAACTTGAGGCCATTCCCTCTAGTCCTATCACTAGTTACCTGTGAGAAGAGGCCGAACCTTCTTACTTCCATAGTGGAGAAGCTAGGAGTCCTGTTTGTCTTGGTCTTATGGGGCTGGATTATTCCTCTGCATGATTCTGAGTTACCAAAAGATCATAAAAGCTGATCTAGCTGAAGAAAAATGTTTTAATAAACTACCTGGCATATTCCATTTAAATGGTTTCATTGGAAGCTTGTTAACCATCTTTACTCTGAATTTGTCAACTAATACAATCCAATTGAAAGTAATTTGTATTTTTGAGAAACCACTATTATGCTTCTTGTCAATATGAACTTCTCTGGTTAGGCAGAAAAATAGAGGTATGGAGGAAAGAACTGCAAGTTAGAAAGGAAAGTTGCCCTTGCAACAACCAAAGATCTGATTTAATAAGTTTAAATTCTTCTACTTTGATAGGAAAATTATGCAAATATTACATACTTACTGTTGAAACTAATTGAAATTATTAATTCAGTCCTTTTTCACCTGGTAACTAAGCTTTTTCTTACCTCCCTTCTCCATCCAGACCCCCCTCCTGCCAGGGATACTGTAATATAAAAGAAGACAAAATGTTCTTGTTAAACTAGAGTTTGACAGTTCCTATTTACCAGTGTTTGGTGACAGATTCAGGTTTCTCAGACTGTTTAATCATAAAAAGCCAGAACATATCATAAGGAACAAATTTTACTGGATAATGTTAACTAAATCTAAATTTTGCCTGTAGTAACTAACCAAACAAATGTATTCCAGAGTCTGAGTACTTATTAGCAGACTGGTTGCTGGTGCAATGTATCTGATCAAAGACTAATGCTGTATATCCAAGATGCAAACCCTTTGAAAATTCTCATGATGTGTTGACTTACGTAAGTAAATACTTTGGCCCTGTCTCTGATCTCTAAGGTTTTCAAATTTTGCTGATTTTTCTTTGCCGACCCCCACTCTATCCCTTTCATTTCCAACTCCCTCCGTCCTTGATATTGAAACAGAATCTAAGGCAGGGTTTATCTGAGGACCATCGAAATTGATCCAGTCTGATTTAAGTAATGCAAAGAAACTGAATATTCATTTTTCTATCAGCAACTAAGAATAAATTTTTTTCTTCTAACCCCAAATCTAGTCACTGGAATGACTGGAAACTAACACAGTATTTTAGCTGGTGACATACTTCTGGTTTATATATGTTGTTGTGTTAACAACAATAATTATTAGTTTTCACCACCTTCTTTTATGCATCTTGTTTCAGGTAAATATTTTGTTGTGTTGTTGTTGTTGTATTATGACCTGCTCTGTAGATTTTTTTTATTCATCTAACAGTGCAAATGCCTCAGTTTTTCTCATTTGTGTTGCAATTCATTTAGAACCCAGACATACAAAACGAGGTCATATTGTTCCTTCCAATGTGCACCACCTTGCCTTCAATGAAAATGAGTTCATACAGGATTATGCTGCCTATTCACCAAAGTCCTTCACAGAGGCTCGATTAACCCAAATATGCTTGGCTGCTGATGATACTAATAAAACCAGCTTCACCTTCTCCAAGTCACTAAGAAGTGTATTCAATAATGCAGTTGCTCTACATTATAAGTTTGCACTTACTATATTTATTTAGTTGAAAATAATCATTTATATTCACTTAGTTTGCCCTTATGCTAGAGAATAGACATCTGCTCTGAAAATGTTCCATTGATATCAGAATTTCATCTTTTATTTTCTTTCTGGCTTCATACAGCCAATAAATATATTGTAGCATTGGCAGAAATAAGCAAAGACATGAACAGGAGAAATCAATGATGCTAGATGACAAGAATATTACCTGATAGTTAAGATTATTAATTTTTTTTTTAGGCTTTATAGGAAGAACTAGAAAAATGTAAAAATGATCACAAGACCATCAAAGCACCGTGATACCTGAGAACAAAAGAAAAAAATAATCTTTACTTCTCCGGGGAAGCTCATGGAGCAGATTATCTTGAGGGTCATCACGCGGCACTTGCAGGGCAAGCAGGCGATCAGGCCCAGTCAGCATGGGTTTATGAAAGGCAGGTCCTGCTTGACAAACCTGATCTCCTTCTATGACCAAGTGACGCGCTTGGTGGATGAGGGAAAGGCTGTGGACGTGGTCTACCTTGACCTCAGTAAGGCTTTTGACACCGTTCCCCACAACATTCTCCTCGAGAAACTGGCTGCTCGGGGCTTGGACTGGCGTACGCTTCGCTGGGTTAGAAACTGGCTGGATGGCCGGGCCCAGAGAGTTGTGGTGAATGGAGTCAAATCTGGTTGGAGGCCGGTCACTAGTGGAGTCCCCCAGGGCTCGGTACTGGGGCCGGTCCTCTTTAATATCTTTATTGATGATCTGGATGAGGGCGTCCAGTGCACCCTCAGTAAGTTTGCAGACGACACCAAGCTAAGTGCGTGTGTCGATCTGCTCGAGGGCAGGAAGGCTCTGCAGGAGGATCTGGATAGGCTGGAGCGATGGGCTGAGGTCAACTGCATGAAGTTCAACAAGGCCAAGTGCCGGGTCCTGCATCTGGGGCACAACAACCCCAAGCAGAGCTACAGGCTGGGAGATGAGTGGCTGGAAAGCTGCCTGGCAGAGAAGGACCTGGGAGTATTGGTGGATAGTCGGCTGAATATGAGCCAGCAGTGTGCTCAGGTGGCCAAGAAGGCCAACGGCATCCTGGCCTGTATAAGAAGCAGTGTGGCCAGCAGGTCGAGGGAAGTGATTGTGCCCCTGTACTCGGCTCTGGTGAGGCCGCACCTCGAGTACTGTGTTCAGTTTTGGGCCCCTCGCTACAGGAAGGACATGGACGTGCTCGAGCGAGTCCAGAGAAGGGCGACCAAGCTGGTGAGGGGTCTGGAGAACAAGTCTTACGAGGAGCGGCTGAGGGAGCTGGGCTTGTTCAGCCTGGAGAAGAGGAGGCTCAGGGGCGACCTCATCGCTCTCTACAGTTACCTGAAAGGAGGCTGTAGAGAGGTGGGGGTTGGTCTATTCTCCCACGTGCCTAGTGACAGGACGAGGGGGAATGGGCTAAAGTTGCGACAGGGGAGTTTTAGGTTGGATGTTAGGAAGTACTTCTTTACCGAAAGGGTTATTAAGCATTGGAACGGGCTGCCCAGGGAGGTGGTGGAGTCACCATCCCTGGAGGTCTTTAAAAGACGTTTAGATGTAGAGCTTAGGGATATGGTTTAGTGGAGTACTTGTGTTAGGTCGGAGGTTGGACTCGATGATCTTGAGGTCTCTTCCAACCTAGAGAAATCTGTGAATCTGTGAATCTGTGAATCTGTGAATTTACAAGTGACATACCCAGAGGAACAAAATGAAAGAAAAATCAGAATAAATGGGGATGATACAAAGGATAATTGCATTTTGACATCAGAAAAAAATAACTGATTCCTGTGAATTAGCAAGTTACTTGGTTAAAGACCAGTTCTCATAATTGTCATGGTGAACATTTCTAAACTAATTATTATCATATCTAACATTTTTTGCATCACAAAAGTGACGTAAAATAGTAGTAGTAGTAGTAGTAATAATAATATTAATAATAATAATAATAATAAATATTTTATCAGTAATAAGATCATTTTATCAATAATAAGGTTCATCTTATTTCCCAGCAAGTAAATATCAGTACTGAAAGATAATGGACAAACAATGTTTTGACAACTAATATGAAGAGAGGGGCAAAAATTTTTGGACAATTATTTGGTTTGCAGTTAGATGTGGAACAATGTTTTTTAGGAATGGATGAAGTAGGATATTTGGAACAAAATTTATAGACACCCCCCCACACACACTCTAAATTATCCTTATTTTTTCTGTCACTTCCATTGTCTACCACTCATTGCAAAATCAATTTGATTATTCTATGCAGTCTTCAGAAATTTCAGCTCAAATATTGCTGTTCTGTAGAAGATTTCTGTCATAATTAAAAAAAAATGTATTTCTTAATGATACAGTGGTCATGAAGAATTTTAGCAAGCAAGGTTTTGAAGGAATATTAATTAAAGAGAAAACGATAATATTAGAAATGTACTTTTCTCATGGTATGTCAGTAAACATATCTGTTATTTATGCAGTAAAGATTTTAGGTCTGATGTCATATGATCCTTAATTGAACAGGAATACTTAGTATGCATATGAGACATTTAGAATAACGTATATGTAAAAAAGAACTGAATAGACATAAATTCAGACTTCTTTTCTAGTGGTCTTCCATGTGTAATGATAGGGTTAACTAGATTTTAAAATAAACCAAGAAGGTTTTAAGTAACCTTCCATCTTATTTTTGGATTTTGGCATATCCCTCCTTTGTAATTCTCTATTATCTTTTTTTTTCTGACAAACAGTAGGTCTCATTCAACAGTATTTTCACCAATAACTTGTGGTAGTATCCATTGCATGGTACTAAGAATAATTTGGCTTTTGAAATGTGAAAGATGAGCTACCCAGTCAAAATGGGGTCAAAATGAGCATGAAGATACACAGATAAACACACAGAAAAAGAGACATACTCTCCAGATCAACAGTCAAAAATAATAATAAAAAAATACAAAGAAATGCTCTTCTTGAGGACCTTTTTTTTTTTCTTTTTTTTTTTTTCTTTTTTTTTTTTTTCTTTTGATTCATTTGACTTTGGATAATATGAATTACTTTCTGAGAAATGTCTAGAACATCAAGATTATAAATGGGTGTGACATTGATTTGGTCAGATGCAGACAACTAAATTGTAGCTGACCACACTAGAACAGGTGTAGCCCACATTTTTATTCGTTTCATTAACTCACTACTTCTTACTTCAGTTGCTGTCTTTTGGCCTTGTCTTACAAATTTATGTGTGGAGCTCTCTTTTCAAAATCATTTCTGCTCAAGCATTATCCTTCTACCAGTGCCTGATTCAAAATCCATTAAAGTCACACATAGGATACAGAATAATTTCATCAAGCTTTGGGGTTAGATTGTTAAAAGTATCCTTTCTTAAAAATTTAATCACAGAAGTGCAACCAAAATTGCTCATAGGATCAGCTCTGGTCAGCAGCAGACCTCTTTTCGAGCTGGCTGGAACTGGATCTTATCTAACATGGGACAACTTCTGGTCTTTTCTCACAGACCACCCTAGCAGCTCCCCTGCTACCAAAATAAATGCCATGTAAACCCCATAAAGGAAGGCAATAAAAAAGTATAAATCCAAACAAGATAAATAAGTAGAAAGAAAGAATCAGAAGTGAGATTGTTGAATTCACATTCGGATAGCAATGAACTGAGACTTGCTGATAATTACACCAAGGATGGTAATCATGCTAAATGAATAGCTTCATAAAATGTGTATTAGATAATTGTTGTATCCTCATAAGGTGTAATCCTGTTTTCATGTCTCAAAGATCAGTAACAGATGCTCAAATAAAATGGACCTCCTTCAGTGTAAAATTGTAGCAGTCTAAAGACATGAAAAAAAGTGTGAGGACAGATATCTTCTTACACTAATATACTTTCTTTTTTAAACTTTTATTTTGTGTCAGTTACTCCTAATTCTCACAATCTGAACTCAGAGGAAAGAAGAAGCCTTTTGTTTTTTATTTCTTCATATTTCTTGAATATTTAGTGTGTTAGTCATTACTGTAGGGTCAAGTTCATTTTAATACTTTCAAGCAAATCAACTCGAAACATGGATTCTCAAGCTGGGGAAAGCCTTAAAGTTCAGAGTGCTGCGGGATGGGTTACAATATCAGAAGAAATATTACCTGCTTACCAGCTGCTACTTTTATTCTTTTATATAAAAATCTTCAATGTGTACTAAACTTAAAATAAAATCAACAACAACAAAAAACACACTAGGTTAAATAGACTTAATTCCCAACACATTACGTTCTCTTTTTGACAGTTCTATAGTTTTGATAGGCAAGCTGTAACTTCACTGAAGCTTCAGTGTCATCATCTGCAGTATTTTAAAGTAGTGCAGATGAAAAATAGTGTAGATTCTGAAATTACAGAAAATTTTCAGATTGCACACTATAGTATAATTGAAAATTTCAATAACACACGGTGTTCTTTTTACATACTGCAGATTTGTTTAATATTCAATATGTTAAATAAAGTCTACATAAAATGAAGGAACAATATTAAATGGCACACTTTAGTATTTCCTATTCTAGTTAGACAAAAAGTTGGAGCTTATCCAAATGTTTGCACTGTTATAAATGTGTATTTTTTAGCATTCCTATTCTGAGGCATTAGTTATTTGGGATTTTTTTTTTCCAGTTTTGAACAGATTTATTATCAATAAATCATCTGGTATGGAGGCCCGTATTCGGCAACAAGCTATTAACATCAATGGGAATGATTTCTCTATTCTTTCCATTTACCATCATATTCTGAAGGCAGTAGCAGAGAGATTTTGGGTAGTCCAGAAGGAATAGGAAAGTATACTTTGATAGTAATATAACATTTCAAAATGTGCATGCTGTTCTTTTCAATTTGACTACATTTGAATTAATTTGTAGACTAAGTCCCCAATGAGTACCTTAGCCTTCAAACTTTCCATGAAAATATATTTTTCTAGTGATATTTTTATCTTCAGTAATGCATTTGGTTCACTTCTCTTTCAATTTAATTCAGCTAGTAGTGAAAAGATGCTATAGATATCAATGCAAATGAGAATTATTATTAATTATTATTATTATTATTATTATTATTATTATTATTATTATTATTATTATTATTATTATTATCCTATTATCCTATGAACAGAAGAGCTTGATTCTCTTTCCTTATATGCAATTCAGATTCTCGAGTGTGTCTGAAATGGCATTTGACACCTACTCATTTAGGTAACTGAATTGCTCTCCTGAATCTTCACTGATTCACATCACCTACACTGTAAATATCTAAACATATGCTGATATGCATGTACTGAGAAAAACAAACAAACAAACAAAAAACTAGTTTAATTCAGGGGAAAAATTAATTCAAGTAACTGAGACACTACTCTTAAAAATATTTTCTTACAGGGTAACTGAACAGTACATTTTTTCCTGACTGCTTATAATAAACATGTATAGTGTATAGAATATTTTAAAAGTATGTATATATATATATATATATAAAATAAATTCTGTCCCCCTTTTCCACAATGGTTGAATTTACACTGTTATTGGGATCTCTGCATAGGGTGCCACGAGAGCCAGGTTCCAAGAGGAGTGCTCTGGGTACATTCTGCCATCAGAGAAAGCATGGAGGTAGGGGCTCCCCTTGACTCTTATCGCTTAGTCATCTTCCTCAGAGTATCAAAATGCACTGCTACTACTTCTGTACTTACACACTTTAATTTCCTCTGGAAAGGTAGGAAATGACTAGAAATAGTGTCAGTTGTAGCCTTCATCTTTCATGGAATCAGGACATGGTCTGGAATTAAGGAATTAAGAACACTGATTTTATCAAAGATCAGTCCTGTCAGTATAGTCAGAGAAGTATTGCTTTGGACACATATTCTGTACTTAAAAATAGATATAGAATGAGGAACTCTTTGATGTGAGCCTGTACTGGGTCTGGCTGGGATGGGGTTAACTTTCCCTGCAGCAACCCATACAGTGCTGTACTCTGCACTTGTAGCTAGAACAGCACTGGTATCATACCAGTGTTTTGCCTTTTGCTGAGCAATACTGGCACAGCATCAAGTCTTTCTCCACCACCACCACCACCCTGAGAGCCAGCAGGCTGGGTGGTGGGCAAGAGGTGTGGAGGGGACATCACCAGGGCAGCTGACCTAAACCAAACAAAGAGATATTCTATACCATGTGGTGTCACACATGGTAATAAAAGGTGGGAAAGGAGAAGGAGAGGGGAGGCTCTTGTTTCGAAAATGTCTGTCCTCCCCAAAAATAGCTATGCATATTGAGACTCTGTTTCCCAGGATGTGGCTGAACATTGGTCATTGATGGGAATTAGAAAGTAATTTCTTATAATTTTCTGTTTTTTTTTTTTTGTTTTGTTTTTGTTTTTTTTTTTCCCTTTAATTAAATTATCCTTATCTCAACCAGTGAGTTTTTTTTTGTTTCCTCAGTATACTTTCTTCTTCCTCTCTTCTTCTAAGGAGGCGGAGTGAACTGCTCTAAGGAGGAGCAGTTGTGGTGGAGTTCAGCTGCCCAGAAAGGTAAAACCACCACAGAGCCACAGAACAAATGTTACCACTTTACCAGATTTGAGAAAATTTATTTATATCTCTAAAAGTTAGATTAAACATAAAACATCATCAAAGTTAAAACAATAAATTTAAGTCTTAAATAAATCCAAAACTGCTATCAGGTTTCTATATTTCCTTATGGGTGAGCATGAGTGTGGTGGTTTTACCAGTCCATATGATTTTGACTTCTTAAAATAAAAACGGTGTTAAACAACACACATGTCTAATAGGTATGTGGCAGCAAACACAAAATCACATAAGGAGATTCTCGAAAATCCTGGCATTTTCTGTTTGGCCAATGCTTGTGAAAATAGAACATCTGGTATATTCATATTACAACCTTACCATGTAAGGTTATCTAGGTATGATAATTAATATATGATAATTAATATATCATAAGGTTACTTATGATAACTAGTTATCATAAGGTAAAGATAAATAAGACACACACACAAAGAAAAGAAAAAAAAAAAGAAAGAAGTCCCATCTTAAGAGAAGTTATCTTACTTTCCACCACTTTTTAGGTCTCTTTCCACCATTCATTGGGTCCACAAGTTACTATGGTACTCCCCTATATTTTTTTAAAATTTTCTTTCTGTCATAGAATATTGCCATCTTATGGGGAAATTCTTTCAAGAGGAGCAAATATAGCAGATGTCTGTTTTATAGCTTCATATCTTTAACTTCCTATGATATATCTAATTAAGCAAAGAGAGTGGAAGAGAGAATATATTTTTTAAAAGTCAAAAACAAAACAAAACAAAACAAAAAAAAGAATAAAATTGGACAAAATTGAGAGAAAATAACTGCACTTGAGAAATACAAAGAAGATAAATGCAGAATGTATAAATTTCAAGGAAGAAAAAAAGACACTAATACACCAATACACTGATATAAAATAATAATAAAAAAGTGTATATATATATTTTAATTAATATAACATGCTATCAATACAAATAGAAAGAAATCTGTACTATCACACTAATTTACATTGTGCTGACCACTCTGTACCAGGTGCAGATGAAACCCTTTGTACTACAGTGGCAAGAACTAAAACATTAAAAGGTCTGCCAAGCCTATTCTGGAGCAGGGCTGCTGGAGTTTTATACGAAATGACTCAGTTTGGCTTTGCTGACCACCACAGAATCACTGTATTGGTTTTCTTCACACCTTTTACCTCTCCACAAATGATCCACCTATTTGCAGTTTTCTATTCTTTGGTTCCATGGGTTGACTTGTGAGTGGAAACCAGTGATGCATGATGTTAGCTTTAAAGATTTCACATCTTGGCATTAGATGAAGATATGCTATGCTTGAGGTCCCTGCAATGACCCATGTCTTGTGACCCATGGTTCTGCAACTTTAATAGACTTAAACATGACTACATATCCCAGATGAGCAGCAGATTAGAGCTACCCATGCAGAACTCCATGCCCTTTTCTTTAGACTGCATCTGACATGCAGCCTAGCTCATATAGACCTAGTTTATGTACTGTACAAAAAAGTGCATTGCTTAATATGGCTAACACTCATGCTACAAGCATGAGTACCCAGTGCACCCAGAAACCTATAGATTCCATCCCTTGCTCGCAGAACTATTAGCAAGTCCAGTGAAAATGACATAGCCTCCTTCTAGCTTCTTAATTGCAAGAAACAACTTCAGCAGTGGTATTAAGAAAAGGAAGAAGCCAGTAGCCAAAGAACATGTACATAGAATCATTAAGGTTGGAGAAGACCTTCAAGATCATCTGGTCCAACCATCACCTTACTACCAATGTCACCCACTAAAACATGTCCACCAGGTCCAACCTTTCCTTAAACACCCCAAGGGATGGTGACTCCACCACTTTCCTGGGCAACCTGTTCTAATATATGTCCAGCTGGAATCTTGTTCCTTTGCTTCTATTATATGATCTCACAATGGAGTTGTGTCAATTTTTGTGCAATTCAATGCAGATATGTTGACCTTAAAAGCATGGCAATTAAAGAGGGTAAAATCAATTGCCACAAGGCTTCAGGGCATTGGAAATGAAGGGTGACTAGTCTTTAGAGACCAAAGATGCTAAATTTTGCATTATAAAAAAAAAAAAAAAAAAAAGAAAGTTGCATAGGTGAGTGTTTGGGGAAACAGTTGCCTAAGGAAAGCCATGTTAAACGCTCAGCAAATGAAAAAGGAAGTGAAGACCAATAGCAAAAAGAGCCATGTCGATTATGTCTGCATGATTACTGTTTTCATTGATACTAGTGCATCTTTTTTTATTCCCTTTGATTAATCTTTCCTTTCTTAGAGCTCCTGTTCCTTGTACGGTTATTAGGTACAAGTACACACACTACAGAGTAATGATATTGGGCTAGGGGAAGAAAGAATAGAAATGAGACATGAACTAAAAATAAAGGGAAAGTAAAGCTGGCCATATAAAAAGGAGAATAGAAAATTTGAAAATAAATAATTTAAAGAACAGTAAGAACTGGGAAGAGGTGGGAGGAGAAGGGGGAAAAAAGAAGAAGAAGAAGAAAAAATCTGCAAAGGGTTGTTTTGCTTCTGTGTTCATTGAAGAGCTGAGGGAGACAAGAGGTGTTGACATAATGATCATTGTACTTGTCAGTGTTTACAGATCAAGAATAACACCATTCTAGAATCCACTCAGTTTCAAATCTTCTGTTAATGGCCTCCAATTTATTCTTCTCTTTATTAAAATTCTTGGCCCCTCAGAATTGGATCTAGGGAAAGACATTGCTTCTTGAGTGCTTGCTTCTCAACTCTTATGAAATACACAGAAAGTAATTTGTAAAAACTATTAAAGTGAAAGTTAAAAAAGGAATCATGAGCTCCCTTTTAGAAGTTTTTGCATAATAAAACAATAATACATGCAAAAATCTAATTCTAAATGTACTTAAATGACATAAAATCAAGTCCTAAAAGAGAAAATAAAAGGATCCTTTCATCCTTCCATCTTCCTGTCCTTCTTTTCCTTCTCCTCCCCTCCTTTCTTTCCTTCCTTGTACATAGTAGAGCTATTTCAAAAAACATGCTTCTTCATAAGAACATCAATCAATGTGGTCCTGTGAATTAATAATATTCTGTGCATACAAGCAGACAAAAAATACATATATAAGGACAAATTCCCTATCACAAAGCTTTTACATTCAAAGTAAGATAAAAGAGGTTACAGAAACAACAACAACAACAACAACAAAAAGTGTGATAGCACAGTAGCAGCAAGTTCAGTCAGAATGTTTAGTGGAAAGAAAAGATGAATGAATCCCCTAGTAATTTTCCATAAAGAATTAACTTTATTTTTATTTTTATTTCAAATTTAGACTTAAACTTAGAGTTGAAAGAATTATAACTATTATTTGAGTTAATAATCAATTACAAAAGACTGACCAAGGGAAGCCAGTTGATGTTATCTTTTGGATTTCAGTAAACCTTTCAATACGGTATCCTTCTGGGATACTGTACAATACAGTCAGTATAAGATACTTCATTACAGCATTTTTCTCACTGTGTCCTTCTGGAAAAATGTACAGCATGCAGCTAGATAAATACATAATACAACGGGTGAACAATTGACTGATGGGTCTTGCTCAAAGAGTAAATGTAAATAGGGTTACATCAGGCTAGCAGCCAGTCACTAGTGGGGTGCCTCAGGGCTCCATTTTAAGGGCAGTTCTCCTCAGTGTTTTCATAAATGACTTTGATGTAGGACTTGAAGGTATGCTAAGTAAGAAGTAAAAGCACGAAGCTGCATCAAGGGATGTGCAGGTTGGATATTAAGAAAAGACTGTTCACTGAGACAGTGGTCCGACACTGGAACAGGCTCCCCAGGGAAGTGGTCACGGCATCGAGCCTGTCGGAGTTCAAGAACCATTGGGACAACATTCTCAGACATATGGATTTATTTTTGAGAGCCAAGAATTGGATTCGATGATCCCTGTGGATCCCTTCCAACTCAGGATATTCTATGATTCTACTATATGAGGTGGCATGAATTCCAATATTCACAACAATGTTGTATATAAGCAACATCTATAGCTAGAGGGAATCTGAAGATGTCTTTAGGAACCCAGGCTATATTAAATCAGTCCAAGTACAAATAATGAAAGGATTCTTAAGAATATCAAAATATTTTATTTAGCAAACATAATGAATATGTTGCAACATACATAATTTTAGATGTTTACAGTGTGTCTGTTGGTAGAAAGAATCGGCAGGATTTAGACAAGGTTCAGATGTGGAAATTTAGGAAGAAAACTGAACTGAAGATGTGTCTAAAATTTTATGACAGTAAGATGTAGATAGAATTAATCTCATTTTAAAATAGATTAACTAATCATCTTGATCTCCTTCCATTTTGAATAGTCAAAATTAGTATTTTGAACCTATAAGCATCTTATGAAATCTTTTGAGGTCCCTTTTTCATTCTGTCAGTATCCATCTAAAAACATTTCATTCCACTGGCCAATTCCAAACATTTAAGGGAGAGGTGGAAATCTCAGTGTTCTACTAAATTGCATGACAATTTGTAGTTGGACTGGGAAAACCTGAATATGTTCCCACTGACAAAAAAGCAGAAAGAAGAACGCAATCATCTGCTCTGTTTGGCAGTTAAGTTCTTGCCAGTCTTTGCCTCTGTACTAATTTGGACCAACTAGAATTAGGTCTGAACTATTTTATGTGACTGCATTTTGCACAGCCAGAAGCAGTGATGATATTGCATTTCCAATACCTCAAAAAGTATTTCATTAACACAAAGCATTTAGATCATTAAACTTTCATATCAGCACTAGTGTGACTAGCATGCAGATGCAAGCAAATATAGAGCATGATGAGTTTCTCAAGCTATATCTAATCTACTAAAGAAAAGAGGGTAAAAATGAAAGGTACACTGCACCTCTCACCTTTCCCATTACTCAATTGTTACCTTGCTTTCACTACTTCTCCAAAACAATGTGTAGACTTCATTTTGTGTATACTTTGCTCCAACGACCACCTCTGAAAAACAGTATTGATAAAATGACACTACTTTAAGCTTTCTCAAATATCATGTTTTCTCCACCAGATAATGTTATACGCTTTCACAGCACAGGAACACACAAGCAGGGAATACCCTCATGTTCACACTAGAAAAATAAAATACTGACACAGGCTCTAGTGGGTTGCCCCACCACGAGACATTATGCCTGGCACTGAAAGGAGGAAAGTATACAAAACAACATCATATCACAGCTACAGGGGCACTCCATGTAGCTTACTGTAGACACAGAGCGAAGTGTCACACAGGTGCAGTAATTCTTCTCAAGAAGGAGCTATAAGCCTTGTGGATGAATGTCAGTGGTCATTGCCATTTGATCTCTTGGTCAAGGACTCTTTCCTTGGACCTGAAGCAGCCGTACACATAACCTTTTTCTCCTCACTTACCTCATTTTCTCTCATTGACCAGGACAGGGATTAGTCAAGGAAGAAAGAAGATAAAAATCTGTCCCTGGATCTTTATTCTGTTGTAGAAGCCATAGCAAAAGGTGGCAGGGAAAAGGATGATATCTGTTCCTCCTCTGCCACCTTGTAGTAAGCTGTCCAGAAAACTTTTTTCTGCATTCAGTAATTGTACCATTAATTAAGATCTCAATCTCCTCTCTCCAAGAGCAACTTGGCTTTATAACAGAAATTTCTCAGGAAGAATGAGGAGCTCTGCCAACTTGGGGAGCTAAGAGGAGGCAGAAGCTAAAGTAAACCCTTCCTCCTTGTTGTGGTTTAACCCGGCTGGCAGCTAAACACCACACAGCCGTTCGCTCACCCTCCCCCCTCCCTCTCTGGGATGGGGGAGAGAAACGGGAAAGTGAAGCCTGTGAGTTGAGATAAAGACAGTTTATTAAGACAGGAAAATAATAATAACAATAATAATAATAATAGTGATAATGGTAATAGTATTAACAATAATAATGTGTAAGAAAACAAGTGATGCACAATGCAATTGCTCACCACCCGCTGACCGATGCCCAGCCTATTCCCGAGCAGCCGGCCCCCCCACCCCGGCCAGCCACCCCTATATATTGTTTAGCATGACGTCAGATGGTATGGAATACCCCTTTGGCCAGTTTGGGTCAGCTGTCCTGGGTCTGTCCCCTCCCAGCTCCTGCTGCACCCCCAGCCTGCTCGCTGGCAGGACAGAGCAAGAAGCCGAAAAGTCCTTGGCCTGGTATAAACACTGCTCTGCAACAATTAAAACATCAGCATGTTATCAGCGCTCTTCTCATCCTAATCCAAAACATAGCACCCTACCAGCTACTATGAGCTACTTAACTCTGTCCTAACTGGAACCAGGACAGATATCCACCCCTTATTCCATACCATTTATGTCATGCTCAGGTTACACTCTGTCCAATACATTCTAATTAATCACCATTTTCATCTATGATATATAGCAATCATGGTAGTGATGACATACATTATTATATAATAATTAACATACTAATTCATACTCATGGGCTATATTAACATACTAATTCAACTCATGGGCTATTCTCACCCAGTATCAAATCCCCTTGAGGTACACACCGGACCTCCCCATTCTTTTGCATTACCCACCAAGTGCATCCAGGTCCCTGAGCAAAAGCAATTCCACGAATGGGTTTGCCTTTTCCTGAGGCAGGAGTAGCCCAGACTGTTTTACCCAGCATGTTTCTTACGTGCACTACAGGAACTTTATCCCCTTCTACAGTGCGTAACAGGTTTGATTGGGCAGGTCCAGCTCGGTTGGCAGATCCCCTGGTATTGACTAACCAGGTGGCCTTTGCCAAATGTGTATCCCAATTTTTGAATGTCCCAGCACCCATTGCTTTCAGTGTAGTCTTCAACAGTCCATTGCATCGTTCAACTTTTCCAGAGGCTGGTGCATGATAGGGGATGTGATACACCCACTCAATACCATGTTCTTTGGCCCAAGTGTCTATAAGGTTGTTTCGGAAATGAGTCCCGTTGTCTGACTCAATTCTCTCTGGGGTGCCATGTCGCCATAAGACTTGCTTTTCAAGGCCCAGGATAGTGTTCCGGGCGGTGGCATGGGGCACAGGATATGTTTCCAGCCATCCGGTGGTTGCTTCCACCATTGTAAGTACGTGGCGCTTGCCGTTGCGGGTTTGAGGGAGTGTGATGTAATCAATCTGCCAGGCCTCTCCATATTTATATTTCAGCCATCGTCCTCCATACCAAAGAGGTTTTGACCGTTTGGCTTGCTTGATTGCAGCACATGTTTCACAGTCATGAATAACCTGTGCTATAGTGTCCATGGTCAGGTCCACCCCTCGATCACGAGCCCATCTGTATGTTGCATCTCTACCTTGATGGCCTGAGGTGTCATGGGCCCATCGGGCTATAAATAATTCACCTTTATGTTGCCAGTCCAGGTCCACCTGAGCCACTTCAATCTTAGCAGCCTGATCCACCTGCTGGTTGTTTTGGTGTTCTTCAGTAGCCCGATTCTTGGGCACATGAGCATCTACATGGCGTACCTTTACAACCAGGTTCTCTACCCGGGCAGCAATATCTTGCCACAATGCCGCAGCCCAGATGGGCTTGCCCCTGCGCTGCCAGTTGTTCTGCTTCCATTGCTGTAACCACCCCCACAGGGCATTTGCTACCATCCATGAATCAGTATAGAGATAGAGAACTGGCCACTTTTCTCGTTCAGCAATATCTAAAGCCAGCTGAATGGCTTTCACTTCTGCAAACTGACTCGATTCACCTTCTCCCTCAGCAGCTTCTGCAACTCGTCGTGTAGGACTCCATACAGCAGCTTTCCATCTCCGATGCTTTCCCACAATACGACAGGACCCGTCAGTGAACAAGGCATATTTCTTCTCATTTTCCGGTAGCTTGTTGTACAGGGGGGCTTCTTCAGCACGAACCACCTCCTCCTCTGATGATATCCCAAAGTATTTGCCTTCTGGCCAGTCCATAATCACCTCCAAGATTCCTGGGCGACTGGGGTTTCCTATTCGAGCCCGCTGAGTAATCAGTGCAACCCACTTGCTCCATGTAGCATCAGTTGCATGATGCGTAGAGGGGACCCTTCCTTTGAACATCCAGCCTAGTACCGGCAGTCGGGGTGCCAGGAGGAGCTGCGCTTCAGTACCGACCACTTCCGAAGCAGATCGAACTCCTTCATATGCTGCCAATATCTCCTTTTCAGTTGGAGTATAGCGGGCTTCAGATCCTCTGTATCCCCGACTCCAAAACCCCAGGGGTCGACCTCGAGTTTCCCCAGGTTCTTTCTGCCAGAGGCTCCAGGTGGGACCATTCTCTCCGGCTGCGGTGTAGAGCACATTCTTTACATCTGGTCCTGTTCGGACTGGCCCGAGGGCTACTGCATGAACTATTTCCTGCTTAATTTGTTCAAAGGCTTGTCGTTGCTCAGGGCCCCATTCAAAAGCATTCTTCTTACGGGTTACTTGGTAGAGCGGGTTTACAATCAGACTGTAATTTGGAATATGCATTCTCCAAAACCCCACGACACCTAGGAAAGTTTGTGTTTCTTTTTTGCTAGTTGGTGGAGACATAGCTGTTATCTTGTTGATCACATCCATTGGGATTTGACGACGTCCATCTTGCCATTTAATTCCTAAAAACTGGATCTCTCGTGCAGGTCCTTTAACTTTATTCTGTTTTATGGCAAAACCGGCCTTCAGAAGGATTTGGACTATTTTCTTCCCTTTCTCGAAAACTTCTTCTGCAGTGTCACCCCACACAATGATGTCATCGATGTACTGCAGGTGTTCAGGAGCTTCCCCCTGCTCCAGCGCAGACTGGATCAGTCCATGGCAAATGGTAGGGCTGTGTTTCCACCCCTGGGGCAGCCGATTCCAAGTATATTGGACTCCCCTCCAAGTGAAAGCAAACTGTGGCCTGCACTGTGCTGCTAGAGGGATGGAGAAAAATGCATTAGCGATATCAATTGTGGCATACCACTTGGCTGCCTTTGATTCCAGTTCATACTGGAGTTCTAGCATGTCCGGCACTGCAGCACTCAGTGGTGGCGTGACTTCGTTCAGGCCACGATAGTCCACTGTTAGTCTCCACTCACCATTAGACTTTCGCACTGGCCATATGGGACTATTAAAAGGTGAATGAGTCTTGCTGATCACTCCTTGGCTCTCCAGTTGACGAATTAGCTTATGGATGGGACTCAGGGAGTCTCGGTTGGTGCGATATTGCCGCCGGTGCACAGTTGTGGTAGCGATCGGCACTTGCTGTTCTTCGACCCTCAGCAACCCCACAACAGAAGGGTCCTCTGAGAGACCAGGCAAGGTAGACAACTGTTTAATGTCCTCTGTCTCCAAAGCAGCTATGCCAAAAGCCCAGCGGAACCCTTTTGGGTCCTTGAAATATCCTCTTCTAAGATAGTCTATGCCAAGGATGCACGGAGCATCTGGGCCAGTCACAATACGGTGCTTTTGCCACTCATTACCGGTTAGACTCACTTCAGCCTCCAATACAGTTAACTGCTGGGATCCCCCCGTCACACCATAAATACAGATGGGCTCTGGCCCTTTATAGCTTGATGGCATTAGAGTACATTGTGCACCGGTGTCTACCAAAGCCTTATACTTCTGTGCGTCTGACGTGCCAGGCCATCGAATCCACACAGTCCAATAAACTCGATTGTCCCTTTCCTCCCCCTGGCTGGAGGCAGGGCCCCTCTAGTCCTGGTCAGAATCTTCATTTCTGTGTTTAAAGGAC
The DNA here is from genome assembly GCF_040182565.1 of Anser cygnoides. Lineage (NCBI taxonomy): Eukaryota > Metazoa > Chordata > Aves > Anseriformes > Anatidae > Anser > Anser cygnoides. The sequence continues at coordinate 171,674,166 of NC_089873.1, read as the reverse complement.
TGCCTGCTGGAAGTTGGAGCAGCAAACCTTTCAGAGAACTCCTTTTTCCCAATTGTTTTCCTTTGCAATTCACGTACCCGTGCCTCTAGGGTCGCAGTAGATTTTCCATCCCATTTTCTCATGTCCTCTCCATGGTCACGTAGGTAAAACCACAGGGTGGCGCGGTGTGTGTGCCCACCATATTGTCTTCCTTGCATAGATGAACGTTTACCCCTAATAGCTGAGACACTGGTTTGTACAGGTGGGGAGGAAAATAATCTCTCTTCAAGTTGGTGGATCTTTTCAGAAAGTTTCTCCAAGGTATTCTCTTTTAGCTGGTGGACACTAGTTCGTTCAGGTGAAGGGGAAGATAATCTTTCTTCAAGTTGGTGGATCTTTTCAGAAAGTTTCTCCAAAGCATTCTCTTTTAGCTGGTGGACACTGGTTCGTTCAGGTGAAGGGGAAGATAATCTTTCTTCAAGTTGGTGGATCTTTTCAGAAAGTTTCTCTAAAGCATTCTCTTTTAGCTGGTGGACACTGGTTCGTTCAGGTGGAGGGGAAGATAAATTCTCTTTAAGTTGGTGGACCTCTTCAGAGAGTTTCTCCACAGCTGAGACACAGGCCTTTAGGGAAGAGGAGAGATTTCCTTCGTACTGCCGGAGTATTTTAGTCACTTCATTCACTGTGGGATTCTCCTCCGTTTTCCAGGCTAGTATTGCCAATGAGTTGGCATATGATGATGGGGCACTCTGTACAAACTTCCGCCACATGGGTAGTGTACACCGGACTGCATCTGGATCTGCGGATGTTTGTGCGTCGTCTAGGTCCTTATAAATTACTTCCCGTACGGCCAATTCCCTCAAGTACTGAATTCCCTTCTCCATGGTGGTCCATTTGCTTGGTAAACATACAAGTTCTTCCTTGAAGAGATACCTTTCCTTCACAGCTGACAGGAGACGCCTCCAGAGGCTGCGAGATTGTGCTCCATCTCCAATTGCTTTGTCAATGCATGCGTCCCTAGCAAGGGATCCCAGCCGCCTGGCTTCCTTGCCCTCCAATTCCACATAATTGGCTCCCGTGTCCCAGCACCGGAGCAGCCAGGTGACAAGCTGCTCGCCTATACAGCGACCAAAATCTTTTCGCACATCTCGTAGCTCACGCTGGTATAGAGTCCGGGTAATTACTGCTGATTTTTCGACATCCTCATCCTCATCTTCAGTCTCCTGCACCTTTGATGGCTGGTATGGAGTCCGGGTAGTTACTGTTGATTTTTCACCATCCTCATCCTCATCTTCAGTCTCCTGCACCTTTGATGGCCCAGCCTCGTCTTCACTACGCCCAGACTTAGCAGAAGACTGTCTGCGTTTTAAATGACCTGAGCCTCTATACCATTTTTTCACCTTGTCTACAGGGGCAACTTGCACTGCTACAGCTCGTTTCTCTGACCCAGACACAGGGTCTGCCACAGGGGTTGGAATACCCTCTGCGGGGTCAACTTGCACTGCTACAGCTCGTTTCTCTGACCCAGACACAGGGTCTGCCACAGGGGTTGGAATACCCTCTGCGGGGTCAACTTGCACTGCTACAGCTCGTTTCTCTGACCCAGCCACAGGGTCTGCCACAGGGGTTGGAATACCCTCTGCAGGGTCAACTTGCACTGCTACAGCTCGTTTCTCTGACCCAGACACAAGAGTGGGAGCGGCTGCAGGAGCTGGAACTGGAGTGGCTGCAGGAGCTGGAACTGGAACAGTTGCAGCAGCTGGAACTGGAACTGCTGCAGGAACTGGAACGGCTGCAGGAGCTGGAGCGGCTGCAGGGTCTGTCACTAGGTTGATAGTAGCATCAATTGCAGCTCGATAGGCACATGCCACACCCCAGCACGCTACAGTGATTTGTGTCACTTTGGAACTGCCAGAGTCATGACACCCTTTTTTCAAGCATTCTACCAGTTTTTTAGGATTTTGCAGTTGTTCAGGGGTGAATGTCCAAAACACTGGAGGTGCCCACTGCTCTAGAAACCTACCCATATCCTCCCACACTCCCTGCCACTCGCAACTATCCTGCCTCAAGACAGATCTCCGGATGAGATTAGTTGTTTAAGATTTAAGATTCCGGATGAGAAGTAGTTGTTTAACCTTAAACAAAACCTGAAGTGCATTCAGGAGACATAACAACAAGAACATGCTCGTCTGAGTATCCCAAGGATATTCAGCATCTTGGAGAACTATCGTAACTAGCTCAGGGGATAAGAGGGTAGTGAAGGAGAAAGGGAGAGTGAACAGGTAGGAAAAAATATCTTCCCCTGTCCCCTCCAGACTGGCTCCCTGATGAAAAAAGGCAATAGGTGTAACTGCTAATAGTTTCCGAGATATGGTTTCCAAAGTATAGAGTCGACGACAGTGCTGAGTACAAATACCAGGTTAGAGTCATGACCAGAAATCTCATCATTTCATAAGCCATCGTTACACCGCACAGTACCATAACAATCTTAAACCAGGTCCTGGAAGGGATAAACAGCACGACAGGGAGCACATACAGAAAGTAACGTGCTATAAAACTCAATTTGGAAAACAGGCACAGCAGACTTGAGATTAAGGCAATCAACATCGTGACTAGCAACTATTAAGCAGGTCCAATACTTATACCAATTTTAGTTTAACACACTCTGGTCAGATTTGTCGATATCTCAACCCTTCGGGCCCCACGTTGGGCGCCAAAAAGACTGTTGTGGTTTAACCCGGCTGGCAGCTAAACACCACACAGCCGTTCGCTCACCCTCCCCCCTCCCTCTCTGGGATGGGGGAGAGAAACGGGAAAGTGAAGCCTGTGAGTTGAGATAAAGACAGTTTATTAAGACAGGAAAATAATAATAACAATAATAATAATAATAGTGATAATGGTAATAGTATTAACAATAATAATGTGTAAGAAAACAAGTGATGCACAATGCAATTGCTCACCACCCACTGACCGATGCCCAGCCTATTCCCGAGCAGCCGGCCCCCCCACCCCGGCCAGCCACCCCTATATATTGTTTAGCATGACGTCAGATGGTATGGAATACCCCTTTGGCCAGTTTGGGTCAGCTGTCCTGGGTCTGTCCCCTCCCAGCTCCTGCTGCACCCCCAGCCTGCTCGCTGGCAGGACAGAGCAAGAAGCCGAAAAGTCCTTGGCCTGGTATAAACACTGCTCTGCAACAATTAAAACATCAGCATGTTATCAGCGCTCTTCTCATCCTAATCCAAAACATAGCACCCTACCAGCTACTATGAGCTACTTAACTCTGTCCTAACTGGAACCAGGACACTCCTGCTTTTCCCTTCCCAGTTATAAAAGAAAAAATGACAGCTATTAAGCAGAGACCAAAGGTACCCGCAAGCAGCTAGGATTTTGTGTTTTGGTGAATGTTGAGTGTAAATCCCTTGCAACCTTTATACAGTCAAAATTTTTAATGAAATAACTCGTTTTATTATTAAACGTTATAAGAAAGAAGATACTTATTTCAAATGTATCCCTTTATTTACTTGTGTTAGCACAATTTTTGACTAAAATATCCAAGGGACAGTAGCTTTTCTGTCTCCTTCCTTCTCTTCCTTTAGATGAGATAATAGAAAGATTAACAAAGAAAATATGATAATGATAAAAATTTTTCCAAATCGTGATTGAAGATATTTTTAAAAGCTAAGAATACAGGTTTTAAAAAGCCCAAAAAAAAAGACAGCATAAGTTAGACTAGATAATTCCAGAACAACTATGTTAACTATATTTAATATTATGTTGATCATAAAATCATGGAATCATAGAAGCATTAAGGTTGGAAAAGACCTCCAAGATCATCTGGTTCAACCATCACCGTAGTACCAATGTTGCCCACTAAACCATGTCCCTAAGCACCAGGTCCAACCTTTCCTTAAACACCCTCAGGGATGGTGACTCCACCACTTCCCTGGGCAACCCGTTCCGATGCCTGACTACTCTTTCTGAGAAGAAATGTCTCCTAACTTCCAACCTAAACATCCTCTGGCACAACTTGAGGCCATTCCCTCTAGTCCTACTTATCTGTGGGAAGAGGCCGATCCCCAGCTCCTCACAACTTCCTTTCAGATAGCTGTAGAGACCAATAAGGTCTCCCCTGAGCCTCCTCTTCTCCAGGCTAAAACACCCCAGATCCCTCAGCCTCTCCTCGTAGGACCTGTGTTCCAGACCCTTCACCAGCTTTGTAGCCCTTCTCTGGACATGCTCCAGGACCTTGATGTCTTCTTGTAATGAGGAGCCCAAAACCGAACACAGTACTCGAGGTGCAGCCTCAACAGAGCTGAGTACATGGGGACAATCACCTCCCCAGTCCTGCTGGCTACACTATTCCTGATACAAGCCAGGATGCCGTTGGCCTTCTTGACCACCTGGGCACACTGCTGGCACACACTGGAATTAATCTTGCATAAATTTAGATGTCTTCAAACTTACCTACATTGGAATTACTCAGCTTAGAGTTCATTTATGTTTAACAGAAAGTAATAGATACCTCCTAGGAAAAAATATTTTTATTTATTTTAAAGATATACCTTAGCAGGAGACTTTCATTAGCAATTCAGTCTAAATGTAGTGTTGATCATCTTGTTCATCTAGGCTAGGATTAAGACAGAATAACAAGATCTTTTCTCTGTCCTTTGGTAGGAGCACATATATTTATATTAATTCTGTCACCCTTCTGTATTTCCGTATCTTCTGTATTTCTATTCTGTATTTCTATTTTTTCTGTATTTCGATATCTTCTAAGGAAAGGTACAGAAATGCTTACAAATGCATTATAGTTCTCATTAAGACATTAATTTTATTTCTGTCTTGGTTTTCTGGTTAATATTAACACAGTTCAGTATTGAATGGAAATATACTGCAAATAATAGTTCATAAAAACATAAGGTTACATTTTTAATGCTAATAATCCTTTATTTGGTTCTATCACAGAGGTCTAAATTTATTTTACTTTTGTATTTAAAAAAAAAATGGAAAAAATCAACAACCTCCCTCCTAGCTTTTTCAAGCTCTAAACACCTTTACAAGAATAAAGTTATGTATTAAAAACAAAACAACAACAACAAAAAGCAAACAGGAAACAAACAAACAAAAAAAAAACACCGCTAGACAAATCAGCAGCTTTCATTTACACAAAACAATTCAATTCATAAAATCAAAATATCTCCATTGCTCCAATGTTCCAACACAATTTCCCCTAAAAAAATCTGTATTTGCTTCCTTTAACAATATTATTATAATGCAAATCTATATCCATTTCTCTGTCAGTTTGGGCCTGTCAAATTGTAAGAAACATTTTTTTTTTTTTTTAATCATTGGAAGATTATTACTACTGTTTTGACTTCAAACACTGTGCCACACAAGGATCCCTTCATTGTTATTTTATAGTAACTACTGCAATACTATTTTGACTTCATGGTTAATAACACAATCATAGCCTGAAAGGATTCTCATTTAACATTTGAGTTAGAGGCTATTTGTTTTTATTTATTTTAAATGCCTGAATCATAATATTTAAACAAAAATGAAGTTGTTGGCAGTAGATAGAAGAGCAGTTTCCTAACTTAAGTATTCTGCCTTAGAATAAAGAGTTAACAACAACAACAAAAAAAAGTAAAAAAAAAAAAAAAAGATGTAATATAAAACAACAATATAGGGTACCACTGTATTTCAAAGGATATAAACATTTGAAATATCTTGAGAATCTGAATAACTGAGTATATTGAGAAATTATGGAACTTCAAAAGCCTGATCGTCTGGGAAAATAAAAAAGAGAGAGAGAAATTAATACACTATGGTTCACATATATATTTGACTTCTATTCAGAAAGCAATTCAGTTTCTCCTTGGTGAAATCCAATTAAAATCAGCAGGATTCAAGCAGATTCATAAATCTGTCCCCTCATATCAACTTACATTATGTTACTGATCCTACTGCCCACAGAATGATTACACTCACATTTCAATTAGTCCTGCTGTTTGCACAAAAGCATCATTCTAACTCCACTGTGGCTGGTTATCCAGACTGTAGTAGGATATTCCTGGAAGCTGATAGTTCATTTTTCTTCAATACTTAATCTCCTTTTCAAAACGTAAAGTTCAAATGTTTATTTATTTATTTATTAGTAAAGCCTCACAATTTCAGGAAATATGGCACCATAAGACTAAAAAATCTGTTACACTGTCTGTATGAGTTTTCAGCTTCAAGTGACCTGACAGTGAAAACTGCTCAGACTTGTCCTAGACATAAATATGAACCAGTATAAAAATCAATACATATTTATTGAATTGAAACAAGTAATTTGATTGGTATACTGTTTGCAACACTCCTCTTTAGAGACTTTATTAAGGTTCTTAATTTAAAAACAGATTTTGTTTTTGCTTTAAAAATTGCAGTACTTAAAGGCTATTGCTATTTATACACTTCCATTAAGAAGGAAATGAGTGGAAATGCTTTCAATTGAAATACTAATAGGAAGAAGAAGAAGAAGAAGAAGAAGAAGAAAAGAAGAAGAAGAAGAAAAGAAGAAGAAGAAGAAAAGAAGAAGAAAAGAAGAAGAAGAAGAAGAAGAAGAAGAAGAAGAAGAAGAAGAAGAAGAAGAAGAAGAAGAAGAAGAAGAAGAAGAAGAAGAAGAAAAGAAGAAGAAGAAGAAAAGAAGAAGAAGAAGAAGAAGAAGAAGAAGAAAAGAAGAAGAAGAAGAAAAGAAGAAGAAAGAAGAAGAAGAAGAAGAAGAAGAAGAAGAAGAGGAAGAAGAAGAAGAAGAAGAAGAAGAAGAAGAAGAAGAAGAAGAAGAAGAAAAGAAGAAGAAGAAGAAGAAGAAGAAGAAGAAGAAGAAGAAGAAGAAGAAGAAGAAGAAGAAGAAGAAGAAAAGAAGAAGAAGAAAAGAAGAAGAAAGAAGAAGAAGAAGAAGAAGAAGAAGAAGAAGAAGAAGAAGAAGAAGAAGAAGAAGAAAAGAAGAAAGAAGAAGAAGAAGAAGAAGAGGAAGAAGAAGAAGAAGCGGAAGAAAAGAAGAAGAAGAAGAAGAAGAAGAAGAAGAAGAAGAAGAAGAAGAAGAAGAAGAAGAAGAAGAAGAAGAAGAAGAAGAAGAAGAAGAAGAAGAAGAAGAAGAAGAAGAAAAGAAGAAGAAGAAGAAGAAGAAGAAAGAAGAAGAAGAAGAAGAAGAAGAAGAAGAAGAGGAAGAAGAAGAAGAAGAAGAAGAAGAAGAAGAAGAAGAAGAAGAAGAAGAAGAAGAAGAAGAAGAAGAAGAGGAAGAAAAGAAGAAGAAGAAGAAGAAGAAGAAGAAGAAGAAGAAAGAAGAAGAAGAAAGAAGAAGAAGAAGAAGAAGAAGAAAAGAAGAAGAAGAAGAAGAAGAAACAACAAAAAAACCCCACAATTTTCCATGAAGGAAAAGTCATTTTTGCTTATATGAAATATCTGTATGAAACATCATATTTCATTTCAAGACTATTATTTTTAAAATTTAATAAATTCTTATTCGCTTCTCTTACTAATCAGTACGGCTTTCGGAGATGGTGTCAACTGTCATAAATACTTGTTACTTCTTTGCATCTCTTCAGGAAAATCTTGTGTCTATGGTGTATAATGTAATATTGACTAGAATTAATGTTACTAAGAATAGTCAAAAACTACTTCCTTATGGATTGAAAAGTTGACAGACAGTAGGATATAATGGTCAAATATATACAGGCAATGTAATTTATGTCCTGATTGAAAGCCAAAGTAATTTTAGACTCCTTCCATTGACTTCAAAGAGCATAAGAAGAAGCCTTTACTGAATGTTGAAAAAAATCTTTTAATCCAAAACCAACTCTATTTTCAAATATCAAGTAAGCACTTCAAGCTATCCATACTTTAGTGACAGGCACATTGGATATACCTGTGCTTCAAGGTAATTGAGCTCTGAGTATTATTTTCACTCATGACAATATTCCAAATCCCCTCTATCATATTTATTTACCCAAATTCATGCTGCTTGAAATTCACTAGAATTACCTGGAAGATTTTCATGAAGTTTACAGCATGACACAGAACTGGGAAAGATTGTGCCCTCCTGAAATAGCAAATGGAGGCCAGATTCTTTATGTGGGAGTGTGGCCATGGGGGTCGACAAGCCCCATGGTTGGTGATAACATCAGACTCTTAACGATGAGGCCATCAGGAATGTAGAGTTTAGAGGGAACAGAGAAGGGTGATTGAGGAGATGCCTTGCCTTCTCGGGTTGCTTGTTCTCCAGTTGTTAAGGCATGGAAGTTGCTGGGTGTTTGGGGTTGCCGGGAAAAGTTGTTGACCAATGAATAGTTAGTGGAAAAGGACTGCTGTGGGGTGAATAGTTTAAGAAGGGAGCCTGTCCTCAAGATGACAGGCAACATGGAGAATGAAGTTACGTCATCAATAAAGTAGCAGCAGTTACTGATCCTGAAAGAAGCCTGGTGTCCCTGTGGTCATTACGCCACATCTTTAGCAGTATTTGATGTGTTTGTTTAGGCAAGTATCTACGTTTCAGTTGTCCAAAGTAGTCATGTTTTCAAGGAAGAAAAAAGAAAAAGAAAAAGAAAAAGAAAAAGAAAAAGAAAAAGAAAAAGAAAAAGAAAAAGAAAAAGAAAAAGAAAAAGAAAAAGAAAAAGAAAAAGAAAAAGAAAAAGAAAAAGAAAAAGAAAAAGAAAAAGAAAAAGAAAAAGAAAAAGAAAAAGAAAAAGAAAAAGAAAAAGAAAAAGAAAAAGAAAAAGAAAAAGAAAAAGAAAAAAAAAAAAAAAAAGAAAAAGAAAAAGAAAAAGAAAAAGAAAAAGAAAAAGAAAAAGAAAAAAAAAGAAAAAGAAAAAGAAAAAGAAAAAGAAAAAGAAAAAGAAAAAGAAAAAGAAAAAGAAAAAGAAAAAGAAAAAGAAAAAGAAAAAGAAAAAGAAAGAAAAAGAAAGAAAAAGAAAAAGAAAAAGAAAAAGAAAAAGAAAAAGAAAAAAAGAAAAAAAGAAAAAGATAAAAATAAAAAAGAAAAGAAAAGAAAAGAAAAGAAAAGAAAAGAAAAGAAAAGAAAAGAAAAGAAAAGAAAAGAAAAGAAAAGAAAAGAAAAGAAAAGAAAAGAAAAGAAAAGAAAAGAAAAGAAAAGAAAAGAAAAGAGAAAGGAAAAGAAAGGAAAAGAAAGGAAAGGAAAGGAAAGGAAAGGAAAGGAAAGGAAAGGAAAGGAAAGGAAAGGAAGGAAAGGAAAGGAAAGGAAAGGAAAGGAAAGGAAAGGAAAGGAAAGAAAGGAAAGGAAAGGAAAGGAAAGGAAAGGAAAGGAAAGGAAAGGAAAGGAAAGGAAAGGAAAGGAAAGGAAATGAAAAGAAATGAAAAGAAATGAAAAGAAAAGAAAAGCAAAGAAAAGCAAAGAAAAGCAAAGAAAAGCAAAGCAAAGCAAAGCAAAGCAAAGCAAAGCAAAGCAAAGCAAAGCAAAGCAAAGAAAAGAAAAGAAAAGAAAAGAAAAGAAAAGAAAAGAAAAGAAAAGAAAAGAAAAGAAAAGAAAAGAAAAGAAAAGAAAAGAAAAAAGAAAAAAGAATATGATTCACACTTTCCTTTCTTTTTGATCTCTGAGAACATAGTGTATTTATTGAAAATCTAAGCGTTCGTCAAAATAGTTTGTGGACTCCCATTCATGCAAAGAATTTTCTGGACAGATCTATCTTCTTGTAACATTTCCAGGCACCTAAAGGAAAGAAAAAAAAAAAAAGGAGGAAAAAAAAAAGATTTTTGTGCAGGTTGCTGCAGAAATCTGAAGTTTTGAAAAAATTGCCTGCTCTTGGTCGCTTGGTATCTTGGAAAGTGTCAGGGCAGGCAGGAAAAAGACTTGTGAGATTAGTGATGGGTTATAGTTATAAGAAGTTACAGTGATAATAGTTATAGTTATAAGAAATTATAGTGATAAATATCAATAGAGATCAGCAATATCAGAATGACTTGCGGAAAGCTGACTCCACGATCAGTAAGATTGTAAAGTAGGTATGTTTATTCAGTGCTGGGCAGCACGGGGGGTAGTCCCACCAAAGTTGTGCGCGCCCTAACACGGCAACTTGTTTTGGTTATATACAGTAAAGAGTTACATATGCATGAAGTTTCCCAGTACGCCTATACATATGCATGACCTGTCCCCGCTTAGTATTAAAATTAGCTCCCAGAAGTCATTTCCATAAACTCCTCCCGTCTGCGTTTGTGCAGTGCCTTCTGGTGGTGGGCGCTGAGGGTCATGAGGATGAAGTAAGATGTCTTCATCAGGGTTGAACTTTTCACCTCATCTCCCTGCACATGCTTGGTCACAATCTGGGCCATAAGGTTGGTTTGGTCTGGTTCTCGGGTCCGAGGGGCTCCTGTTATCTTGAGGCCTTGCATGTTTGACACTCTTTATCTTGTCCTTTTGTGAACAGCCCTCCTTATCTCTGAGCCCTTGGTCAAAGTCCGAACCATAAGGTTGGTTTGATCTGGTTCTTGGGGTCCTAGGGGCTCCTGCTATCTGGAGGCCTAAGCGCAGCACAGGCACAGTACATTGCAAATGTAGCACATATTAAGCAATGAGTGTTGCCTACATATTCATCCTTAATCAATCACTCTCTAATTTCTAATCCCATGTTTCAAGAACGCAGAGTTGTTATTTGAAAGAGCAGGAGGCAGGAGAAGAAACCTGTTTGAAGCATGGAAAGCTCTCAAATGGTCATATAGAATCTCTGTGAAAACTGATTTTCTGTTGAGGTAGTAGTATGATTTTGAATGAAAATAGAGAAGATAGTTTGAAGAGGTAATCCTGAGGTTTCCAATGACCTTTTTGATGTAATTCTAATTGAACTTCATCAAACTGGGCATCAACCCATGTTGAAATACTACCAAGGATTTCTAGCTCTGAGGAATAGAGTGAGAATTCTTCACTATTCCTGCAGGTCATGATTCAGGATATATTTTGCACTACCATTTCTGAGGTGGAAAATGTAAAACATAACAAGGAAAGACAAATTTTATTGATCTCCTGAGAAAACTGTATTGATTTCTCTAATGGCCATCGATACCCTATACCTTATTAGCACATCCAGGTTTTACACTTAGCCCTGCACTGCTCTCAGTCTTTCTCGTAATGATTATAGCTTTATCTACACTTGAATGTGTGCAAAATTATTCTCAAAACAACAAGACCCAACAAACTTTGACCTGACTACTTTTCCTTTGCAATAGAAATAATCTTCCTGCTGCTAGGGCCTTAGACCATGGCTTCTTGGAGAAAGGGAGCTGTGGGCTTCAAAGCATGCTGAATTAAACTTATCACCTTGATGTCTTATGTTTAATTTGTGTACCTTATAGATACGCCATAGTTTTGTCAGCATTTTCAAAATGATAAATGACAAGGTGAAAATGTGACAAATCATGCTTCCTTCTCTGGGTTGTTTTCCAAATTCTAATAACTGAAAGAACATTTCTAAAATCTCATCAGACATAAGATGGCTGTAGGTAATATGTCATGAATACACTTACACAGTATCTGACAAATTTCCTACAGAAAAAACTAGGAAGGAAAATATTAATCATGAAAAAAATATTCTTGATGTGGACTGTAGACAAAATTCTGAATGCTCCCTTACAAAGGCCAAACGAAGCTTTGCCAGCAAGATCAATAGGTCAGGATATCACTCTTATTACAAGCTTCTGTACTGGAATTTCTCTAAATTAAAAATAATACAGCAAGCTTTGGACTTAAGTCAATAAGGTCCTAAATGATTGTATAATGAGCTTCTTTTTAGTGTCTGGTTTTTAAATAATGAGCACCTAACGATTATGTTAACTATAAAAAGCTAATTAAACAAAATGAATTCTAAAATACTTACACATTAAGAATGAACTTGAAGTATATTTACAGAATATAAGCATCTGAGACAAGGATTACATGCTCAGCTACTTAGTTACAGAGTCTGGAATTCAAATTTCATTTGGAGTATTAGTGACACTCACTTTCTGATTCCCATTATAACATCAGTCTTCCAAGAATATAACACCAGAAACCAGTAGACTTAAAAGAGACTTGCTTGCTATCTCTTCCTAGATTTCAACCAGAAGTCTATTGTCAATTTCTTCATGCTAATACATTAATTATTTTAATTTATTTGAACTATTTTTGAATTAATTTTATTTTAAATTTTGCTTGCCTACTAACAAAATATGTGGGTAATATTTCATCTGCAGTTTTACTATGGTAACATTCAGGAAAATTTTTCTTGACATTGTGGTATAAGAGGGGTTAAAAAAATCATCTAGAGAGAGGGATGAGTAAGTGTTGCCATGAAAGGTTGTGCTGTAGGCAGTTTGTTCTGATTCTGCAGAGACAGCTGTTACATTTATACCTGATTCCTCAACAGTTTTCCTATTTTGGTTCTGTGCAGGAAGGTTTTGCAGTCCATCACTATCTGAAAATGGTATTTCCTTCCTTAAGCTGTTCATCATCACTACCTTCAGAGCTCAGTAATGGCATAAGGACTTCCAGGAGCTGTACATTGGAAACACAGTGAGATGGAAGATGACGTATAGGTCTTTGTCTATTCTAGTAAACTAAATAGGATCAAAACATGGCATCAAGCAATAACCTGTGATTATCCATGCTGGTTACTGGTTATGTGCCTTTGAACAGTTCCAGTCCATGCTGGTAACCTCTGTTTCAGGTAATGACAGAGTGAGAAGGACAACGCAGGTAAAGAGCTAGTTATATTAAGCCATATAGATCTGGGACTCTGTGTGGGGAGATGGGGAGATTTGGAAGAGAGTGTAGCCAGATGGCTGCAAGCCAGTATGGCTCAGTGTCATTGTACTTGCCCCACTACATATTAGTTATTACCATAGGCTATCCTTGAGGTCCCCATTTCTGTGATGATTTCTTGAAACAGCTCTTCCACTTCCACCTTTTCCACCTACACACCTCTCCCCACTTGCTCACACCCAGAAGTCAATGAAAGAAATGTATACATAAGTAACCTGTACTTTCGTGCTATTGTAAAGCTTGTTTTGATCAAAGTACTTTATCACACTCTTGGACTACTGATTATCTAAACCTACCAGAGTAATTTGTCATATTATATAGATTATGAATATATATCAAGAGAGATGGTTAGGGAAGAATTATTTAATTCACCACAATTACAGAATGGGATGCTTCTGGAAGGTTGGCAACAGTGAGAAAACACTGACAAGCAATATAGAATATATCCTAGAGGTAGTATTTCTGCAAATGCACAGGCTTTTGTCAAGTACCTTGACTGAATTGTGAAGAAACAAGCAACTATCATTTCTTTTGGACTTTGTTGGTGGAACGGAGCAATATAATTTCATGGGTGTTTAGCAAACTGCATTTTCAGCTTTATTGGTAAAACATCACACAGGTCTAGAATGAACTAAAATATCAACTAACATATTAAAATTTGAAACGTACAAGTGTTCTTGAACTACAGCATTATAAGAAATATATTACTAACATGTATATGACTATTCATATAATGTTCTCTAATACATAAAAGAGCAGTGCAATGCATTATACAGCGTGTTCCCAAATCAATGACAACTGGTTTGATACAATATGTTCATGGATAATATGCAGAAAATATATCGAACATCTCATCCCTACAAAGGGTTTCAAAGAGCTTTATCAGAAAAGGTAAGTACACACTTCTTTGTTAAAAGTAAGTGAAAGCCAATGCTCAGAGAGTAGGAGGAATGAAAATTACAAACAATATAAGACTCTTACCTGGTATACAGTGTTTTGATTGCATTTATTTCATTAAACTTAAAATAATATACATCACTTGAAAGTAACCCTCTCTATTCTGATTTTAGAGCCTCTGAGGCTATGTTGTCTCCCTAATCTCATAATTAAATCAAATAACTGTTCTTGCTGTAAAATGTTTTGAATTTTGCTGTTCCATATACGAATATAGCCCACTGTCATTAAGAAGAAAGTGAGGCTTTAGAGATAATCACTGCTGAAATATTTTTACAAGAATTGAAAAGATGTATCTTGACCAAATACAATGTATTATGCTTACAGAAATTAATTTGTAGTTGATTATTTATGTTTTTTAAAATTTTGGTTTTCTTACTTAACGAAATAGCAGTTAACAGCAAATATCAAGCTGTATTAATTCAAGTGGTTCTTTCTCGTGTCAACTTTCTTCTATAATTGCTGTTTAATTACACAGTCTCTTCCCTAAAAATGAATGTTATGCTACTATTCACTGTTAGCATTTATACAAAACCCAATATATATAAATTAAATTATATGCTTTTTAGAATAAAGGTACATTTTTCCAGTTAAAGACTACTAATAATTTTGTACTCAATAGCAGAAAATGTAGATCCTAGTGGAAAAAAAAAAAAATATATATATATATATGTATATATACAGGTACTCAAATCATCATGGTATTTTTCTCCTGATAATAATACAGGCCTATGTCTGATTGGGTTTCGAATGTCTCTGAGGGAATATAGTCCATAAGCTTTCTGGGAAAACTCTTTCTGTGTTTGAGCAGCTAAGCAAAGAAAAAATAATTTCTTATGTTTCATGTAATTTCTGTATTTCAGTTTGTGCCCATTGTCTTTTGTCCTGTCACTGGGACACCACTGAAAAGACTGGATTTGTCATCTTTAATCCCACCCATCAGATATTTACAAACATTGATAAGATATCCCTGAGACTTCTCTTCTCCAGGCTGAACAGTCCCAGCTGTCTCAACCTCTCCTCGTATGAAAAATGCTCCAGTCTCAAATATCATTATGTACTTTTGTTGAACTTGTTCCAGTATATCTGTGTTTCTCATTTACTGGGGAACTCAGAACTGCAAGGAGCATTCCACATGTATCTCACCAGAGCTGAGCAGAGGGGAGGGATCACCTCACTTGACCTGTTGACAGTGTTCTTCCCAATGCAGCAAAAGAGGCTATTGGCATCTTTGCTGCTAGAGCATATTGCTGGCTTGTGTTCAACTTGTCAAGCAGGACAACCATGATTTTTTCTGTAAAGCTGCTTTGCATCTGGTTTACCCCAGATTGTACTGGTGCATGGGGTTGTTCCTTCCCAGGCCCAGGATGGGGGCTGCACTTTCCTTTGGAACATCATGAGATTCCTGTGAGATCATTTCTTCAGCCTACTGAGGTTCCCCTGATAGCAATACAACCAGCTGGTATGTTAGCCACTTTTCACAGTTTTGTGTTGTCTGTAAATTTTCTGAGGGTGCCTGCTGTCGTATCATCAAGGTGTTAAAAAATAACGGCCCCCATATTCACCCCTGGGGTACACCACTAATGAATGGTCTCCAGATGTACTTTGAGGTACTGGTCAAAATCCTTTTAGCCCAGATGTTCAAAACTTTTAAATCCACCTCACTGTCTACTTATCTAACACGTACTTTATAAGTTTGTCAATGAGGATATAGAATCATAGAATCATAGGATGGTTTGGGCTGCAAAGGACCTTAAAGGTCATCTAATTCCAACACCCCTGCCATTGGAAGGGATACCTTCCACTAGATCAGTTTGCTCAAAGCCCCCTTCAACCTATTTTTTTCTAGTAAGGACTTATGGGAGCTGAATTTATTTGTAGTATTTAGGAAAGTTATTTACTGATCTCATAAATCTAGATTAGGGTTCAATCTGGTGATGCTTCTAAGTGTTAGAAGGACCACTTTTATTTAGGTTTGGCACTCATATTGCAGTTAAAACTACTTCACAAAGGATTACATTTTTAAAATCTTATATATAGCAGACCAACTTAATTTACTCAATAATGTGAAATATTGTAAACCTTTGCCAATGCCCCATGCTTGAATCCAAACCACAAAACAAACAAAAGGATTTACTGAACTGAAATGGAAAATGTCACTAACATTGCAGGAACTTGTGAATGTGATTCTTGTATCCTGAATTACCTGTTTTGTGAGAGAAGCAGGATAGGTCAGAGCTGTCCCTTTGTGTCTTTACAAAACAATCCTCTAGGATTTGCTGATGGATTAATGGGATTTCTAGACGACTGTGAGGTAATCCTATAAGACTCAATCACATGTAACACTGTTCTGCAGGATTTGTGAAGGGCTAAAACATTTTACTATAAGACCTGTAATGCTTCCTTCAGAAGCTATACAGAAATGCAAATCAGACTCAGTAGATATTATGATGAGTACAAGTAAAGGATATGTGAATATATACTCTGTATAACTGCCCAATTTTTGTAACACCTGTGTTCTAGTACTTACTCAAGAATAATTCATTCTGGATTAAAAACAAATATTATGCATTTAACCCCTCAGCCAACTTTCTGTTTTGTAGTTACAACTGACGTAAGAGAATTTTTCCAGATATATCCTGTAACATCACTTTACTTTTTAACCAACAATTGATACAAGGAAGACACTTAAAAAAAAATCATAGAATCATAGAATATCCTGAGTTGGAAGGGACCGATAAGGATCGTCAAGTCCAACTCCTGGCACCACACAGGTCTGCCCAAAAGTTTAGACCATGCGACTAAGTGCACAGTCCAATCGCTTTTTAAATTCAGACAGGCTTGTTGCAGTGACTACTTCACTGGGGAGCCTGTTCCAGTGTGTGACCACCCTCTCGGTGAAGAACCTCTTCCTGATGTCTAGCCTAAACTTCCCCTGTCTCAGTTTGACACCGTTCCCGTGGGTCCTGTCACTGGTGATAATGGAAAATAGGTCACCTGCCTCTCCACTCCCCCTCGCGAGGAAGTTGTAGACTGCAATGAGGTCTCCCCTCAGCCTCCTCTTCTCCAGGCTGAACAGGCCAAGTGACCTCAGCCGCTCCTCAGACGTCTTCCCCTCTAGGCCCTTCACCACCTTCGTCGCCCTCCTCTGGACACTCTCCAACAGTTTAATGTCCTTTTTGTACTGTGGTGCCCAGAACTGCACACAGTACTCGAGGTGAGGCCGCACCAGCGCAGAGTAGAGCGGGACAATCACTTCCCTCGACCGACTAGCAATGCCATGCTTGATGCACCCCAGGACATGGTTGGCCCTCCTGGCTGCCAGGGCACACTGCTGGCTCATATTCAACTTGCTATCAACCACAACCCCCAGATCTCTCTCTGCAGGGCTGCTCTCCAGCATCTCGTCGTCCAGTCTGTACGTATAGCCAGGGTTGCCCCGTCCCAGGTGCAGGACCCGGCACTTGCTTTTGTTAAACTTCATGTGGTTGGTGATCGCCCAGCTCTCCAATCTGTCCAGATCTCTCTGCAAGGCCTTTCCACCCTCATCCAAGTCCACAACTCCTCCAAGTTTGGTGTCATTGGCAAACTTGCTCAAAACACCTTCTAGTCCTACATCCAAACCATTTATAAAAACATTGAAGATGACTGGCCCTAAAACGGAGCCTTGAGGGATCCCACTAGTGACCATCCGCCAGCCTGATGCGGCCCCATTTACTACAATCCATTGAGCCCTGCCCATCAGCCAATTGCTCACCCATCGTATGATGGTTTTGTTTAGCTGTATGCTGGACATTTTGTCCAGTAGGTTCCTATGGGAAACTGTGTCAAAAGCTTTGCTGAAGTCCAAAAAGATCACATCAGCTGGTTTCCCTTGATCGACTAGATGGGTGATCTTATCATAAAAAGAAATCAAATTTGTTAGGCAGGACCTGCCCCTCATGAACCCATGTTGGCTGGGACCAATGACTGCACTGTCCCCCAGGTGCGCTTCAGTAATTTCAAGGATCATCCTCTCCATAATTTTACCAGGCACTGACATGAGATTGACAGGCCTGTAATTGCTAGGGTCTTCTTTCTTACACTTCTTGAAAATTGGCACAACATTTGCCAGCTTCCAGTCCACTGGGACCACTCCACATTCCCAAGATCATTGAAAAATAACTGAGAGAGGTCCCGTGATGACATCAGCCAGCTCTTTAAGCACCCAGGGATGAATTCCATCCGGACCCATGGACTTGTATGGATCCAGGTGGAGCAGCAAATCCTGCACATGTTCAGGGTCAGTTGGGAGTTTGTCATTCCCACCGTCATGGTCCTCCAGCTCAGGGTACCCTGAGTCCCGAAGCCAATCATCAGCGTTGAAGACAGAGGCGAAGAAGGCATTAAACGTCTCTGCTTTGCCTATGTCATTGTCTGTGAGGAGACCTTCCCCGTCTAGTAGCGGACCTATGTTTTCTTTGGTTCTCCTTTTTCTGTTCACGTATCTAAAAAAACCTTTTTTATTGTCTCCCACAGACATGGCCAGCTTCAACTCTAGTTGGGCTTTGGCCACATGAATTTTCTCCTGACAAACACGAACAGCATCCCTGTATTCCTTTCTCGTCGCCTGACCCTCCTTCCAGCAGCCGTACACTTTCTTTTTTCACCTAAGCTCCAGTAGAAGATCCCTGGTCAGCCAGCCCAGCCTTCTGTCCCGCCTGCCTGACTTCCGATATTTTGGAATTGCCTGATCTTGTGCTTGTAGGAGGCAGTGCTTAAAGATGGACCAGCACTGATGGACGCCAGTGCCTTCAAAATCAGTTTCCCAGGGGACCTTGCTGACTAGTTCCCTGAAGTCTGCTTTCCCCATACCCAGGGCTGAAGTTTTGGTGACAGTTTTCCTTCTGTCACCATAAATTCTAAACTCAACCACTTCATGGTCACTATGACCGAGGTGGCCGCAAATTGCCATGTCTCCCACAAGACCCTCTCTATTCTCCAGCGAAAGATCTAGGAGGGTACCTTTCCTAGTTGGCTCTCTTAGCACCTGCACCAAGAAGTTATCATCTAGGTGCTTTATGAACCTCCTGGACTTGCTTGTGTCAGCCGTGTGGTGATCCCAGTTGACGTCTGGCAAGTTGAAACCTCCCATTTGGGCAAGAAGAGTTGATCTCGAGGCATCTCTTAGTTCTGTAAAGAATAATTCATCAGCGTTGTCGTTCTGACCAGGTGGTCTGTAATAGACTCCCACAACGACATCCCCTTTATTTGTTTGTCCCTTAATCCTTACCCAGAGGCTCTCAACTTTGCCATCGCCAACTTGAAGTTCCACACAGTCCAGTTCATGCTTCACATATATTGCCACTCTGCCACCTCGCCTACCCTGCCTGTCCCTCCTGAAGAGCCTGTAACCATCTATTGCAATACACCAGCCACAGGACTCATCCCACCAGGTTTCACTTATGCCAATGATGTCGTAGCTGTGGGACTGGGCCAAGACTTCCAGCTCGTCCATTTTATTCCTCATACTGTGTGCGTTTGTGTAGAAGTACTTCAAATGCGCCTCCCTACATGCAGCACCTTGTGTAGCCGACCGAAGGGCCTCACTAGCACACAGTCCCTCTGATTCTAGCATACCATCTCTTAGCTCATCACTGGCGTGCCTGGTTTTATCCCCTTCCCCCTTCAACTCTAGTTTAAAGCCCTATCTATCAGCCCTGCCAACTCCTGAGCAAAAATCCTTACCCCTCTCTGAGAGAGGCACATCCCATCTGGTGCCAGCAGGCCTGGTGTCGCGTAGACCTTCCCGTAATCAACTAACCCGAAGTTCTGCCGGCTGCACCAGTCCCGAAGCCATGTATTAATGTGATGAGTCTGCTTGTCAGCATCGATCCCCCCTATCGGAAGGACAGAGGCAAACACAACCTGTGCCCCTGATACTTTAAGTAGTCACCCCAAAGCCCTAAAGTCCCTTTTGATCACTCTCAGACTTCTAGTTGCTACCTCGTCATTACCAGCCTGAAAGACCAGTAGTGGGTAGTAGTCGGTGGGCCATACCAGGCGCTTGACTTTCTTAGCAAAGTCTCTCACCCGAGCCCCAGGGAGGCAACAGACTTCCCTGTGGGTTGGGTCCGTTAAGCACATTGGGCCCTCTGTCCCTTTCAAAAGGGAGTCCCCCCTGACAATAACCCTTCTTTCTTTTTTGACAGCTGATGTAGCAATGCGGGGGGTAGGTTGCCTTGCCTTAGGCATCCTCACCAACCGGGATGGGCTTTCGCCTGCTTCGTTGTTCTGGTTGTCCTGTTCTAGAGCTTCGTACCTGTTATATAAGGGTAGATGGGAAGGTGAGGTGGGCAGGGACAGGGCTCGCCTACCACCCCGAACAGGAACCTGCCTCCATTCCCCGCCTTGGCCTAGGTCTCCTCCTGCTGCCTGGCGGGATGAGAGAACTTTTGTCTTCTGCATAGCAGGAGACATTTGTACTATGGCAGGCTTGTGAGTCTGTCTCAGAGATGGTAAAGTACACCCCCACTAGTCAATTTCCCTCTCTGACTCCCTGATGCTCCTGAGCCTGCTCACCTCCACCCGAAGCTCCACTACCTGGCTGAGCAGCTCTTCAATCTGGGCACACCTCCCACAGGCATTCTCCTCGCTGCTGCTGTTGGATACTGACAGAAGACTCGGGCACATCCTGCAGCCCAAGACCTGGATGGCTGTGTGTTTCCTTGAGCCCTCCGTCTGAGGAGCCACATCAGTGACTGCAGCTGGAGAGGCTGCAAGAGATGCGGAGGCCATAGTTTTCTGCCTGGTTGATACCATGACCAGGTTCCTCGCAGGCAAGTTACAAGTACCGAAGGGAAAGACTGCTGCAAAAGAGTGGCAAGGGCCCCCCCCCCCGCTCGCCCTGCCTGCACGTACTGCCATGCAAAGCGCCGCACCTCGCCCTTCTGATGCACCACGCCCTGTTTGCCCGCCCTTTTCTCTGCGCTCCTGGTCGCTCACACTCCCTAGGGGCTGCTTTTGAACGGCCGGGGAGGGGGGGCTGCTGGCTCCGCCTACGTCTCGTCAGCTTCCCTTGGGAGGGCTGCCGGGTCCTGGTGGCTCCCTTGGCTGCTTCGAGTGGCCTCGATGCTGAAAGAAAAAGCCCTGCCTGTCTCGATCCCCCGCTCCGCTGCAGAACGTGTCTGCCCCGGAGCCGATCGCCTCGGCAAATAGATTTTTTTAAAAAATCTATTTAAATAAAAATGAACAAGAATTAAATTGTCTAACTTTATTATATAAATATAATGAACTATATGTTTATGTTTACTTAGACATATGTAGATTCATTGTGATAGAGTGATCTCTTTGTTGTTTTAGGCAAAATGTTAAGTTTTAGGAATGCTTTACATTATTTGACCATTAACTTAGTTTGAAATAACACCCTAATAACTCAAAGTAATTCTTATACATACGCACATATATATATGTATTTATGTGTGCGTGTGTGTGCATTTAACACACTATTAGTCCTGCAATATAGTGTAAGACAGCTTGTATAACATAGGACTGTTAATTCCTAAAGGATGCAATTCTGGTGTTGCTTTGAAATAAAATAAAATAAATAAAATTAAAAAAAAACAAAACAAAAACAAAAACATTGTTTGTTTAGTTTATCCATTTAAGAATATTTTTTCACCAATATTCAGACACCTAAAGTTATAAGACTACAAGAGGTCTCTGCTTTTGCAGTTGATGCATAAACTATCATTATAGTCAGTGAAGATATAGTTAGTACATCCAACAGAATCTACAGTTATTCATTTCATATTCACATTTAGTGAGACTCCAAAAATTGTATTGACTGTGATTATTGGCTTGACATAAGAATTTAATGAGATCTCAAACATTCTAGATTATCTAATTCATGTTTAGCAGGAAGATATGACACAGGATTTCTGGGAGACCATGTGCTTTCTCAGACTGAAAACTGTAGCCCAGGAGGAATATACCAGGGCACCTCAGGTGAGACTTCAAGTGTTTCATTAGGCAACTAAGGCTTAAATTTCCTGAAAGAATTAAAAAATCTAGCTCAGTAATAGATTCCTAAGGTTTACAACAATATCTAAAATACTTGTAGAGCCCAGTACCTGAGGTATCCACATGCAGCTGAAAATATGATGCAGGTTCCATGGACTAGCAGTTGGAGGTCAGGGAATTTCAATTGGCCCTAAGTGCTGAACTGAGACCTATATTGACCCAAATTTAGGTGACTAAATCTTTCCCTGAATTCCAGAGAATACAACAAGATGGTAAGTGAAGTTCAAATGGAACTCTAATTTAATTGGCAGAGAACTGTAAATGGTGAATGAGACTCTTCAAAACAGAATTTATAAATACAACAAACATTATTAATTCATTGGCTTAATATGCCCTTGTTACTTTTTCCTTACACATCAGTTATTATGCAGTTATACTGAAAATGATGAATGAGTTCATGATTTGAGAATTAGGATGAGATTATTTCCCAACAAACAGTAACAAAATATATAATTCATGGGTTCATTTTTGGTCTAAGGGCTAGGGGGAAGAAATGAAAGAAAAAGGAATTTCATGTGTGAAATGACATGTAACTTTATATTTGCTGAGTTCAAAAGCTGTCATGGGAAAGAGAATCAAATGTTTAAATTGTCTTATTTTTCAGTCATACCTAATTTGCTGTACACACACACACACACACAAATAGACATCGGTAACAACAACTACAAAAGAAAACAAAGGAAGGGATTATCAGAGCTCCCTGAAAAAAGTGAGAGTATTTCAGCAGGGATCAAGTGGCCTGAAGAGGTCTGATGGTCCCTGGCCTGAATATTTAAATTTAATAAAATATTATAAGATAGGAGAAAAAAGAAAGAGCATTCAGGTAAACAACTAGAGCTTCATACCTTCAGTGGCAGAAACTTCTCTATAAGTAGAACTTTTTCTATTTACTTCAAAAGATTTATAAGAGAAGCTTCATATGAATGAGAAATAAAATTAAGTTTGTGGGTAGCTTAGAGAAGATGCTCTACTGGTGGTAAACTCTAATGTGATCTTTAGCATGTATTGATGTTTTTCTACATGAGTTTAAAGATTTTACTGATCTTTTGAATAAATCTTTTCTTTTAATTTATGTTGTATCCTTTATATTTGCACTGCAGTCCGAGAGGAGTTGTTGGAAGAGGTCCTTGTACCTTGTAATATGAGGGAACAAAGCAAAATATCATAAGCAAGAAGTAGAGAATGAACAGTGTTTTTCACATTTTTGGGGGGGCAGAAGTAGGGCTATACTTATTACATTAAATAAATTAGACAAGGGATTAATCTCTTGTTCTAAGGCAAAATGGTACGAACCTGCCTTATATCCGTATGCGTTAGTTTCTTCCCTAACAAAACAGAGTGGCAACATTCAAAGTGACTACTGGGAATAGTCCCTGAAAATATTATATATGTTAACACTGGTCAGATATGGCTGAAACCATGTGAGAAAGAGTGACAACAAAGGGCATGGATGTTTGTATACTAATCATTATTGTATACTAATCATCCTTGCCTTCAACCCATTTTAACTAGTAGACTGTTAATTAGCCAGTATTACAATAAATTCTGAGGATAAATGTGAAGAAGAAAATATCCACATTATTTCAAAAAGTAAAAATAAATTTATAGTCATATGGGAAAACTGCAAACTGACACAAATTGTTCAACACTCTCTGAAGTGTATACAACAGAAGATAGGAGAGATCTCTTGACAGTGTTGATATGGGGAAGAATCAGGCAAGAATGATTTTCTGTGTGTAACAGTTTTGGCTGGGATAGAGTCAATTTTCTTCATAGTAGCTTGTAGGTGCTATGATTTGGATTTATGTCCAAAAACGGTGTCGATAACAAACAACTGTCTTCATTATTGTTGACCAGTTCTTGCACAGCTTCAAGGTCTTTTCTGCTTTTTGTGCTGCCCTGCCAGCAAGAAGGCTGGGAGTGTGCAAGAAGCTGGGAGGGGCCACAGCCATGACAGCTAATCCATACTGGCCAAAGGGGTATTCCATACCACATGACATCATGCTCAGCAATAGAAGCTGGGAGAGAGAAGGAGCAAGGTGGGATGTTTGAAGTCATGGCATTTATCTTCCCAAATAACCGTTACATGTAATGGAGCAATGCTTTCATGAAAATGTCTGAATATCTGGCTGCCAGTGGGAAGCAGTGAATGAATTCCTTATTTATCTTTGCTCGTGCTCACAGCTGTGCTTTACCTGTTAAACCATCTTTATCTCAACCCACAAGTTTTCTCACTTTTGACATCTGATTCTCTCCCCCATCCCACTGTGGAGAGACTGTGGAGAGCCATCCCAAGTGGATGTGTGGGGCTTAGCTGCCTACCAGGGTTAAACCAAACATTGCAATGTGAGAAAATAATGTGAAATAAAATGAAACGTTTTCAAGAAGGATAATCTGAACAGGAATTCCAGAATTTAGAAAGGAGATGAAATTATTATATGAACATAAAACAATCTCAGGATAGGTAAAGAATTTTTGGATATATCAGATCAGTTCCTATTGCAGTAAAAAATAGAAGTATTTCATTTGCTTCAATATGGAAATGCCAATTTACATTAAATGAGTTTGTTCCTTCTGCTTTGAACTGAGACCATAGTATAAAGGAGAAGTTATCTCATCAGTTTTATTTGCTGTGGGATAAACTGTGCAACTTTTATAGTTTTATGTATCCAAGTGTTTGTCTATGTACTTATGTTTCCTTTGGGGTTAAAACAAAACAAAACAAAACAAAAAAACACTCACCAAACTGCTGACAAATGTGAACAGATTGTATTTGACCTTCTCTGCTCAAGTAGCATAATTAATTTTGGCAGGTTTTCCTATGTGATGGACTGTTACACTATGCTTATTTATACACAGAAAGAATGTGCCTTGTATTGTTGGCTTTGCAAAGATTTTGACTTTTTATGTTGAAACTTTAATAATAGTTTATCATTCTGAAATACTGGTAAATAATTCTGCAAAACCTTTATTATACAGATGAAAGGGTATTTTCCCTTTCTTATTATAGAATAGATTAAATCACATCTTAATTTTAAGATTGGCTGTAATTCCTTGTAATCTTAGCACGTTAGCAGCTAGGCCTGTTAGGCTAAGCCATTTAAGCTTGGCTTTGTACACTTTCAGTTCTTCTCAGTTACCTAAAGTACAGGCTTCTAAATATGAGGTATTCATCCTTGACTTCATTAAAGTCAAATGAGGGGGAAAAGGGCACTTGGAAGGAGTAGCATGCAAGATCTATTTGGGTGTTTATAGTAATGTGAGACATCAATCCTGAAAAATGCATGTTTCCCTCCTTTAACTGTAAAGGGAATGTAGGAGGATAACATTATAGATGTTTATGCTTGGCTGAAAAAACTCTATTCTGCTTCTTTAATAGTGTTGTAAAACCTGTGTTCTCCACTTTTTTTTTTTTTTTTTGGTAGTTTTGGTAGTTGTGAATAGGCCTGGTTTGTTAAATGTAGTCTTTTTCATCTTAACAATTGCCTTTTTCCTCCAAGTGGAGGTTATGCTTCCAAGTAATATGAAATTTATAATATGAAATTTATGAGAATCGAAGGTAATTAAAAACATGCTTCTCTTTTGCACAGCTCTGCAAGATTAGTTGCTTAATTGTCATGTGTGCTCTTCTCTCCCTTGGAGTTTATCTAAGATCATAACTATTCCCTTGATGATACTTGATTCTTCATCACCACTTGATCAAAGATGATAAAATACTTCATGAAAGTCCATGCAGTTGTGCTCTACTTTTTTTTTTTTTTTTTCTCCGTGCATATATTCTTCCATAGTCTTTGACTATGTTGCATCTTTGCTTGGGAACTGTTGTTTTTTTCTGCACAAAATCTCATTTTGTGACCATAGACTATTTCAGTGGGACTGAATATATGTAAATCTATGTGGATGTGTTATCTTGGCAGAATAGGTTGGTATTGCAAGGGAATTCTTTCTGCTAGTTCAATATTAATTATGTTTATTGGCAGTCTTTATGATCACTAGGTCATGTTGTATATATTAATGTATAAATCAGTTAGTGACAAAATACTACATGTGGTACTCCACATTACTTGTCAATTTATTTCCCTTTTATAACTTTTCTTATACATACTTTTTTCTTCTTTTTCTGTTATTGACATCAAGGCACTAGTGGGTATGTGTAGTCTGGGTTTTCAGAGTTATCTTATCCTAGGAGTAAGTGAGGAAGTCAAAGTCATATACAGCAGCACTTGTGCAGCTGCATGCCCCTTGTAATGGATGCAGATGCATCAACACTTACTCCCATATCTGCCTGAAATTGAATTAACCTCTGATTACAGCTACTAATTCTTGTCTTCAGTTACAGATGATACTTCTTGCTGTTGACTGCCCAATTTCTTGTTTATGCTTCACATCCTTTTAGGATTTTATTTTATTTTTTCTGTAACTTCTTTCATCACAATTTGCTCTGCAGTTTTCTCTTGCCTCACATAATTTTCCTTGAATAATAATAACAATTTCTCTTAAGTTCTCTACTTTTTCTTTCATGACATTGAAATCTCACTTTCTTCTGGTCAACCAAATGTATTTCTCAAATATTCCAAGAATACCTTGTCTGGCCTTTCTTTGTGATATTTGTATCTTTTTTTTTTTTTTTTTTTCAAGATTGATTGTTCCAATCTTTCATGAAATGGTTATTGGTGGGTTTGCCTATCTAATGGTGATATATATATATATATATATATACACATATATATATATATACCACCACATGCCTGGTGATAGGACGAGAGGGAATGGGTTAAAGTTGCACCAGGGGAGATTTAGGTTGGATATTAGGAAGAAATTCTTTACCGAAAGGGTTGTTAGGCATTGGTTGAGTCACCATCCCTGGAGGTATTTGAAAGACGTTTAGATGTAGAGCTTAGTGATATGGTTTAGTGGAGGACTTGTTAGTGTTAGGTCAGAGGCTGGACTCGGTGATCTTGGAGGTCTCTTCCAACCTAGATGATTCTGTGATTTTGCGATTCTGTGAAAATAAAAATAATGAACTGAGGTCAACTCTTCTCTGAATTGAGAAATATATATTTATCATGTCCTTAATTCACTGCTGAAAGTGAAAACTAAAACTCCACAGAACTGAAATAATTATACTCCACGTTGTTTTAGAAGTTTCTTTATATCATTTGCCTTCAGTATGAGTTTCTTCTAAAATCCTTACCAGCTACACTATATTATGTTATTTATTTTTTCTTTGAAAACACAAAATAGCAGACTCAAAAAGATAATGATCAGGTGAGTATTAGCCATGAGGAAGAGAGAGACTCTGCTGACACACACATTTGTGAGAAATTGGATGTTAATTGGTATGAAAGGAATGGCAGAAGAATTGAATAGGAAATGAAAAGGCCTATTTTTCTTTACTGCTGTAAAGAAATTTTATTACTACTGTAAGGGGATAATACAGGCTACAACTGCAACCTTTCAAGTTCTACCAGCAGTCGTTTTCCA
Source organism: Anser cygnoides (assembly GCF_040182565.1). Lineage (NCBI taxonomy): Eukaryota > Metazoa > Chordata > Aves > Anseriformes > Anatidae > Anser > Anser cygnoides. The sequence continues at coordinate 171,646,898 of NC_089873.1, read as the reverse complement.
GTCTTCTCTGTATTCCCAAGATTCTGAGTAATCTGAGTGACTTTTGACAACTTATAGTACTTCTTATAGTTCTCTGAACCTGTCAATGTGCTACCAATATTAGATCAGAAGTCATTAATTATTAATGCTACTGATCATATTTGTACTTCAGCTAGGGGCAGAGGACAGGACTGGTGGCTGCTATTATTGAGGATGAAATAATGAGGATGAAATAATTTCCCTTATTATTTCATGATTATTTTTTTTTTTAAACATGGTAGAGTCTTACTAACCTGTAGGTCTTGATCTGAGTCTGATTGATTTCTGAACTCAGTTTTTATATGAAGGAATTTTGCTACATAGGCCTATCTTTGTTATTCATTAGTGAGTTCCGGTATATATTAGAATAACTATCCACAAATATGATTAGTATGTTTTCTGTGCTACTGTCAAGCTCACTGAATATTTGTGGAGACTTAAAGTGGAAACAAAACAAAACAAACAAAACAGTTTTCAAGCTTTTCTTTACAGTCTAAATTAACCAACAACTATGCTCCATCAGTCCATATATCCTTTACAATACTTACTATCTATCATGCCCTTTCTCCATTTTGTTTCACATTTCATTTTCATTTGTCTTACCCAAGACAGACAACCATCACAGTTTCTTGCTTGCAACTGTCTTTTTAGCACTCAAGCTCAAGAAATAAGTTGATAACTGCTGTTCTAGAGCAACTGAATGTCAGAGTGGCATTGGCACCTGCTCTGTACCTCTAATTAGGGAGTGCTTTTAAATTATAAATGCATCCAGAGACAAAGATATTGGCACATGTTTTAATAAATATAAAATATATAAAGAATTTATTTTAAAAAATGTTGGGAACATGATGTTCTTCTCTTACGGATAAAATGATCTTGTGGGTCATGCTTTTACAATACTAAAATGTACTCGTAATTCATTACTTTTCGAAGACTGGGTAGGTGTTCTTCAGAGTTCAAAAAGAAGCATACAGGAAACTGTACTGTAGGCATGATTCATTATCTTAATGTTTTCTGGTTCCTTTTTGAAAATCTGTACGGTCATTCTTCATTAATTGGAGTTTGTTTTCTCTGCACAGAAATTGATCTCCTACTGAGGATTTTATCAAAATGCATATGTAGGTCCATGTCTGGCCTCAGACTCAGATGAACAGCTTTCCGTTACACCAACAGACAACTCTGAAGACAAGGAGCCAGATCAGACTTGGAGCCAGGGCTCCTAACCCAAATACCTAACAATCTGCATAAGCAACTGGAAGTGAAAGATGGGGGGCACAAGAATGCAACAAAAAGAAATGAAGCTGAAAACACATGCTTGAGTTGGAATGATTTAGTTTAAAGTGTGTTTTTTCTTTATAGATTTTCTTTTTCCAACTATTTAACACTATGCTGTCATGGACATTGACATTTCACCACCTTTTGGAAAAGTATGTTATACTATAACTGCTACTTAGACATATTTTACCGGAAAGTGCTGCTTTTAAGTATCTTGTTGCTTAGAATTACAGAGTAAGACTTCTGGGGAATACATAAAGGGATAAAGGCATTCAAACAATTTGTGAAGAAATCACAGAGAAAAACAGTGCTGTAGATACAACTGACTTCAAACAAACAAACAAACAAAAAAAGGTGAAGGATAAATACTGCACTGCTGATTCACTAGTTCTAGGAATGCTTTAGTAGATGAACTAGTTTTTCTCCATTCTTCATGATATTTTCTTATAAACAGATATAGTATTGTGATACTTTATCACATTTAAATTGTCTTTCATAGGTAGAAATCAATATTTATTTTTGCTGAATGTGTATTAAATTTTTAAGTGGCTTATATGGAAGAATAAAAATCCTAGATGACATCTTAGCAATTTATATTTAAAGATAAGAACTGCTAGTACTTTCACAACATAAATTGTGGTCAACCCATGTGGGAATATTCAACAAAAATCTTACCACAGTCTTACTGAAATTAATGATAGTTTTCCCTTTGACTACACTGCTAGTAGGATATTATTGCATAAACAGTATTTATTTATACAGACACATAAGAAATATAGTGCCACTGTTCATCGGCATGCTTCCTGTGATTTACAGGGCACTTTGTCCTGTTTCACAGAGTGTGTATATATCAGAATGGAACCAGGAAATCCCATAGTTTAAGAGAACTTTGACACTTCCAAAACAAGCTTCTCAAATAAATACCAATGTTCTTTTTCAGAACACAACTAGAAAACTGTCAGCTAGTCCATATGGATCATGAATCTGAAGGTAATCCTGTAATTCAGCCTGCTAGAGTGGAATCTCTGAGTTCCTCCAACATATCAGCGAAACAAGGAAAAGTATAACACTGAAATTGCTTTTATTTTTATTCTTTTTGTCTTTTTTTTCTTTTTTTTTCTTTTTTCCTGGAAATAGTGTCAGTTTCAGTACTGCTTAGTAGATGAAGGACACATATGTATACATATGTATACAAAGATGCACAAGATCATATACATATGTATTCAGATAAGTAAAAGGATTTTTCTTAAAAAAAAAAAAAAAAAAGAGTTCCATAGCTACTGAAGTGTATCATTTTGCTTAGGTAAGAAGCAATATCCTTCTTCTAATAAATTACAGAAACACAAAGGTAGAATTCCTGTTTTGATTTTGTTGTTGTTTTTGTTTTCAGTCTGCAGGGCCGAAATGTGCAATGCATGAGACAATAGTTTTATTGAAACAACAGGATATGATTATAGCACTGAAGTGTATTTCACAATGCATACATATAAAAACAAAAACTCAAGGTTACACCTACCACCTTAATGTTGCCATTTCCTGACTTCTTGTTATTTAACTCTGCAATCTTACTTTCTATTAATGTGTTTTTAGACTAGATCATATTGCTTGGCTCTTTGCAAAGGATTCCACATGTTAATGATAAATATAAAGCCAGGGAATTCTGAACTATGGGTGCTTGACTTTCAGTGACAAACAGCATTTTAAAGCCTTTAAAGCCCACAATGTCAGAACCTATGTACTTAACGGAATTAATGGCTATGCGAAAACTGATACACTACGCACAACTTTGCTGGTTATCAGTGAAGAGTAGGTAATTTCTCTTTTCCGGAAAGATCAATGTTATCATCTATTGGCTGTTTTCCACAAAAATTCTAGTGTTGCCTGTTCTGCCCTTTGCAATGAGGGCACTCTTCTCTTACACTCTCAAACCACAGTGTAAGAGATTTTTACACTCCAAGATCAACAGTAATTCTGCAAGGATTCCCTTCTAGTCTTGAAAGTCAAGTTCCAAAATAAGCAAATAAGCAAGCAGTCCTTCCAAAAGGATCTCTAATGTTGGCTGAAAAGTGATATTCACCTTAGCAGGACGAATCATACCAATAGGAAATAAGGGCTATTTTGAAAACACTCTGTTTCCTAGAACAGCATTTGTTCACAGAAAAATCTATTTGATTTGACTAGAACCATCAATACAAACCATAATTCACTAGCAGATATTAGAGATCTGAAGTCTTAATCTGCATTTGCAAGCTCTGTCAATAAGCTTTGAGGCTATAAACTTCAGATTTTCATCATTTTACACTTCTGTCAAATCCTGCTTTCCTTATAAAGCTTGAAGCTAACTCTAGTTGATAAAGGCCTAATACACATTCTTTTTTACCCTTAGGCATTTTTCCCCACTGTTGATGCTAAAAAAGACTTAGATAAACTGCCACTGTGAATTTCTCATACTCTGTACATATGAATACTGGCAACTGCACAGTAAAAAAAAAAAAATATATATATATATATATTAAAGATTAAATACAACTGTTTTGTCTTCAATGAAGATTAAAAAAGCCCACAGAATTAGCTTACTTTTGAAATAATTTCTTTGACTTTACTTTCTGTTATTAATGACTTCACAAATAAACAAACATTTTACCCTTATGTGAACAAAGCATAGACACTTTAACATGAGACTAACTTAATTACATTGAAAAGTCCCTAGATTTCAGATGAACTTTTCATTTATTTAATGTGAAGGTCATGTTTCAGTTGCCTTCTCAGAACAGGGGCTGAAAAAGGTCATTCAGGGTGTGCTCAGACTATGTAGCTATGATGACTTAACATGCAGCCAACAGAAGTGGCAGTCCCTCTAATTTTTCCTTGTCTTGTTTTTGTTTTTGCACCTTGTCCAGGTAGTTGTTTTAGCTTGTTAAATCAGCAATTTTTATTTTTATTTTTTAAATATTATGCTTAAGCTAATTTCTGCCAGATTAATGAGTTGAATCAGCTCACCATGTACTTAACCAAGCACAAAAGGCATCTATAATAAAGAAAAATAGAAGAGAATATGGGGGAAGTGAGAAAAAAAAAAGGTGACCTTCCATTCTAGTGAGCTATTACATGGGCTCAATTTTGTTAACTACAGCTTCCTTCAGATAAGATGATGTAAAAATAGTGGAAACGAGGTAATAGTGTAAAATCACTTATGTCTTATTTTATTCCTAAATCAGGGTTTAGTGACTCCAAATTTCTTTAAATCAAGTTAACATCACCAAATTATCAATTTAAAATAGATGTTCCTGTCTGTTCTCTGGGACTAACAGCTGAATTTTCATATACTCTGACCTTTCAAAGCTTATGCTTATTTTTTCATAGAGTAAGGAAAGCTGAGTTGTGAATGACATGTTGCACAAATAATGAAGAATAAAATTCCAGATGAGCTTTGTTCATGACATTTTATTTCCACATCCAGTGGGAAACTTAATTATGTGTTTCTTTTTAATGTTAGTAATTATATTCTAGTCTATGGGCATGATTGGGTGCTTTAAGTCATATCTGTGGTTAAGCAGTTTGCTAGGCAGGAGACAAGTTTTTCATGTCTCATGTATCAGACGGAACAACGCTAATGAATGAAAACTTACTTTTATGTTAATAACTTATGCAAGTGGTCTTTGAATTTCAAATACTTTATACTAATTTCAATATAATTTCAAATACTTTATACTAAATAAAATACGTGGTATCAGAATATTGCTATTTCTTTTGCACCTTTAATAAAATTTCTTCTTTTATGCTAAACCTTGGGCAGTAATCTAGAAACAAAAATCATTTAGCTTTGCTATGCTTTATTAGTTGTCATTTAACACTAGTATGAATAGGATTCACCAAGAAGTCCCTGAAAGACTCTCAGAATGACTGAAGAATCTGTGCAGCACTAGCCAGATGGTCACAAACACTTCAAAGAATTGGACAAACCAAATCCAGCAGGAGTGGTGAACACTCTGGTTCTTGAAAATTCAGAGAGTATATGACCATGATATTTGCTACACAACTGAATTATAAATTAATACATTATTAATAATTATAATAATTATTATGGGATAATCTGGTGGTGGACAAAACCCTGTGATGTGTAGTAAGCACTCCCATCCTTCAGTAACTTCAAAAAACTCAGAAAAGTCTTAGTTATTTTTAATTAATTGAAAAGTATTTTAATAGCTTTTCAATATAATCTTCAATTCTTTTTCCTCCTGGGAGAGCAAATAAATGAATATTATTGTTTCTAGAAATAGTGCCAAGGTTCTTTAACTTATCATGAAGAAAAGCCACCACTGTTACCACTTTTCTGCAACATTTTACTAAATATTGTCCCCATTGGTCCCCATTATTATTATAATATCATATATATATTATATATATATAATCTGTCTTCTCAGTTGGCTTAGATATCTACTTTCTTGAAATAAATTTGATAGGATATAGTTTATCCTTATAAAATACATAAAATAACAACAATAACAAAAAAGAATAGAATAATGAAACAACTCAATTTTTTATTGTTTTGAAGAGATAACATAGGAACCAGTTATGCAATAAATTTGTGTTTCTTCAAATCCTGAATTTTTTCACAGACCTCATAAAACTCTGGAGTGTATTCTGCCCCTGATGAGCTAAATCAGTGTTTGTTACTTTAATAACTCATGACTTGTGTTTACTGCACAAGTCCTTTTAAAACAATTGGAAATGAGTACTCCTTTTGCATTTGGATGACGACTGTCTACCTTCTTTTTTTTTTATTACCGTTCTTTCTGACGTACTGTAGCTTTGGAGAAACAACGGAAACAGTAGATCCATTTCTACAGTGACACTATCTGACTTCACTTTCTCCCCTAAGAGAGATGAAGAAGGAGACATTTATTTCAATTTGGTTAAACGTAACTATTTTTAAAATTATTTAAAAAAACAAAAGAATTGGGTTTTGAGACTATTGTTATTACTAGCTACTTCTATGACACAGATATGTAGGTCCTTGTATCAGAAAAAGACTACATTTACAAATGGATTTGGGAAATACAAATCTGTTTTATATTAAGTGAAGCAGGGACTGAAGTCTACATCATTCACATCTGATAATGATGAACTGCTAGTTAAGGACCAGAACCACATTCACTCAGTTCTTCTATGTCTACACCAAAGAATATTCACTTATTTTCATGAGTTCCTTTCAACAAAAGGTTGGCACCTGTAGTACATCTGGAGAGAATCTAGTGTACTACATACTCAATAGAGACAGAAAGCTTTTTTGAGTGTGTTTTATGTTTTTTTTTTTTTTTTCTTTCATCACTTGATTCTTTAGGATGAGATGAATAATGAGGCCAAGTTCTCGTTTCTTTGTATTATCTCTAATTATAGCTTACTGTGACTAGTTCAGATGTAGGCATATGTATTATAAATATCTACATGAGATCAGATGAATTCCACCCTTTTTGTCTCTGAAGTCTTTAATATGATGGTTTGGCAGTGCTTCCTCTTTGCTTCAGATAGTCTACAACCTGAAATTGGGATATCTTGTATCTTCTTGTATGACGATAGTATGAAACTAACTCTTTTTGGGCAATGGAAATAATTTAAACTTGTTTTTCCATGCTCAGAATGAGGGGATTTTACTCCTATATTACTTCATTTTACAACCAGAGGTCTACAATAGGTTATTGTTGAGTTTTATTTTGGCTTGCTAACTCCCCTAGTTTCAAATGAAGATGCACAAAAAGGCAAAAGGAAGACTATGTTAGAAGATTTTACTTGAATTTTTGGTAAACAAAAAGGTTGCAGTGAGAATCTGAGAAATCAGATGGCAGTTTTAGCAGACAAGTTGTGGATTAAAAGTGATTTACAAAAGTAATTTCTCTCATCTTCTATTGTGTTAAAACAAGTTCATAGTAGTCCAGTCATGCTTCTGAAAATCAGGCAATTTTTCCAAAGCTTATAGAAAACTGATATGCAGATCTTTTAAAGGGTTGATGTCTGCCTCAATCACAATTATGCTGAGAACACTTGTGCTCACATGACAGTATCAATTTGAAAAAGTAGGCGACATTCCCTTAAGTTAAAGCTGAAGGTATAAATAGTATGTGCACCTTTAAAAATGCCTTACACCCACAGAGCATTTAAAGAATGGAGCTTTTTAGAGAAGAATGCAATTGCCAAAATTGTAAGATTAACTGCAGGGCTAAGTAATTTCTAATTTCTGTAATGTTAAAACACTCACCTTTTTTCTTTATTCAGAATATTAGAGGACTTTATAAAATGTTTTCATCAAAATATATTACATGAGTAGTTGTAAAGCACAAGGTCTTTCCTTATAGTTCCTTACTCCTTGTTTCACATAATGTTAAAATAAAATTAAACACACAAACAACAATGCATCTATTTCTGGAGGTAAAATTATTCTGATGTTTGATATCTACTGTAAGTAAAGTGAATATATAGTAAAACCACACTGAAAACTTTCATTTTCTGATGAGATAGTTTTGAATTATTTTGGAGCAGCTGCAGTATCAAAGCTTAAACTCCAGAATAAAAATAATTTATTAGAACAAAAATAATTTATTAGTTTTATGACTTTGTGGGAAAAGAATTGTTCTTCGGTAAACAATGCAAAGTTATGTGGTATGAATCTGTGTATTAGATATAAACCACATTGACATTTTAGTCCTTTTCCAATGTAGCAATGTGTTGGACTTGCATGGTATGGTTTTGGTAGTGGGGAGGTTATGGTTTTGGTAGTGGGGAGGCTGCGGGTGTGGCCCCTACAAGAAGAGTCCAGAAGCTGCCTCTTACTAGAGAAAGAGCTAGTTCCGGCTGGCTCCAAAACGGATTAAACACTGGCCAGATGTGAGCCAATAAGCAACACTGGTTCTGCTTCCGTGAAAGAATATTTAAAAACAAGTTAAAATGCTGGACAAAAGCAGCTGGGAGAGAACAAGAAATTAGAAACAACCCAGTAGACATCAAAGTCAGTAAAGAAGGAGAGGGAGGAGGTGCTCCAGGCACCAGAGTAGAAGCCTCTGGGAAGGAGGCTGTGGCACACGGAGAGCCCCCGCAGGAGCAGGCCCTGGGCCGGAGCTGCAGCCCGTGGAGAGGAGCCCACGCAGGAGCAAGGGGCCTGGGGGGAGCTGCCACCTGTGGGGGACCCATGCTGGAGCAGTTTGCTCCTGACAGATGGGCCCCACGGCATGGACCCATACTGGATCAGTTCTTGAAGAACTGCAGCCTATGGAAAGTCCACAGAGGATCAGTTCAGAAAGGATGGCATGCCATGGGAGGCATTTGTGGTTTTACCCTGGTGGGCAGCTAAACTCCACCACAACCACTCTCATTACCCAACCACAAAGGGAAAAGGGAGAGATAATATGATGAAAAAGGCACAGGGGTTAAAATAAGAACAGGGAGATCACTCACCAATTATTGTCACAAGCAAAACAGGCGCAACATAGGGAGATTAATATAATTTATTACCCATCACTAGCAAGCTAGAGCAGTGAGAAACTAAAAGCAAACTAAAAACACCTTCTCCCCATCCACCCTCTTCCACCTCCTCCCCAAAAGGCACAGGGGAATGGGGAACAGGGGCTGCGGCCAGTCCCTAATGCTTTGTCTCAGCTGCTCCTTCATGGTCACTCTGCCCCTGCTCCACATGGGGTCCCTCCCACGGGATGCTGTCCTTCCAGAGCTGATCCTATGTGGGCTTGATTCTATGATTCTATGATACAAGAGCTGCTCCAATATGGGTCCATACCACGGGGCCCATCTGTCAGGAGCAAACTGCTCTAGCACTAGCTCCCCCCAGCCCCCCTGCTCCTGCATGGGCTCTTCTCCACGGGCTGCAGCTCCAGCCCAGGGCCTGCTCCTGTGGGGGCTCTCCATGGGCCGCAGCCTCCTCCAGGCCACATCCACCGGCTCCACCATGGGCAGCAGCCTGGAGATCTGCTCTGCTGTGGCACACCATGGGCTGCAGGGGGGAAAGTTGCACTACCATAGGCCTCTCCACAGGCTGCAGGGGAACTTCTGCTCCAGTGCCTGGAGCACCTCCTGCCCACCTTTTGCACTGACCTTGGTGTCTGCAGGCCTGTTTCTCACTCCTCTCACTCCCAGCTAAAGTTGCACAGTTTGTTTTTTTTTTTTTTTTTTTTTTTTTCCCCCCCCCCCGTCTTAAAATCTGCTGTCATGGAGGCCCAACCAATGTTGCTCACTGCTCAGCTGTATTCAGCTCTGGCCTTTTGGAGCTGGCTGAAACTGGCTCTTATCTAGCATGGGGCAGATTCTGGACTCTCCTTGAAGGGGCCACCGCTACAGCCCCCCTGCTACCAAAACCCTTCTCCATAAAGTCAGTACAGAACCCCAGGCAGGAGCAGGGGAAGATGAAAGAGTGGCAGATGACAAAGTGTTATGGACAGACCGCAACTTCTATTCCCCCCTTCCCCTTCACCACACAGGGGGAGAAGTTGTTTTTAGTTCTTAGTGTTCGCTGAGTTTGTTTTGCTTGCGACTGATGAGTGTTCTCCCCATCCTTATCTCAACACATGAGTGTTTTTTATCATATTTTCATCCCCTTTTCCTTTTGAGGAGTGGCATTGAGAGAGCAGTGTGGTGATGCTTAGCTTCCTGTTAGTGTTAAACCACCCCAGGGAAATACTATATATTAAATTTATCATAAAAGCACAGAAAGACAGGTACAATTTTAATGCAGTGGATAAAAACTCTCCACAACAATCCAAGCATTTAGTTATTTTAAATCAAATAGCTAATTAAACCTTCTATACGGACAGTATAAGTAACAAGATCACAACCTTTCTGGCAAAGGAAATTAATTTCTAGTAATATAAGTGAAATTCATTTGTTTTATTAGTTACAAAATGCCAAAGACTACAACTCCTGTCAGAGTCTGGTTGATCACAAAATACAGATTCACATTTCCTTTTCCTAATCAAAATATCTATGCTCATCACTGATTGTATAATACAGAGTTTCAGTGAATAAATTGTAAGCTTATACACATTATCCAGCATATACAAGTAGCTGTGCTTGTCCATGATTATTTATACAATAGTTTACATGTAGCCATAAGCACATAGTATTCAATCATGCAGAATAAATGTTGAGCTGTTGAATATACTGAATATAAATTCATACAGTAGAGATTATGATATTAAATATTACTCATAGTTATTGAATCATTAAATAGTGGTCCTTACACTTACATGCATACTTCTCAAAAAAGTTATAGCACAATACCCATCAGTTAGATGAAGCAGGGATTATTCTCTTCCAGTAGGGTTATATTTTGAGCTTTTATATGTATTTTTAATTTCAAAACAACTGCTCAATACAATTGCTTCACACAATCATTAGATGGATATAAATGAATTTCTTTCTCTCTTTTTTTTTTTTTTAATGTGAAAGAAACTATATTAAATAAGGGTACTATTTAAAGAATATTTTCATCATCATGAAAAGCAGCTATCGGGTTAAAAAAATTGGTCTGAATAACAAAAAAATCTAAACACACCCTGAATTAAAATTCTGAATCTGGACCAAGTCTCTTACATTATCCTGAACTAAACTTCATGAGTCTGCATATTTATATATATATGTGTGTGTGTAAAAAATATATATATGCCTATGTATATGTGCATGTATAATCAATAATAAAATAGAATATTATTCAAGTATCCATTGCTTTGTAGAATGCTGCTGCTTCTGACATGTCAAAATAAAACATTCTGTAAATATTTATTGAATTATACCACATAACAAAGCTGCATAATCATGTTTATAATGTGTGCTTTTAAAACAAGCCATGAAATGTAATCTTCTCCTAGCTTTATCTAATATTTTTGTCTCCTACATTGTCTTGGTTGTATCTTCCATGCTTCTGAAATAACATGTTACTCATTTTGTTATTACTGTGATTTAGGAATTAGAAAGTTAAATGGTTACTTAAAAGCATCACGGAGTTATGTGTATATAGAAACCCTTATTTAAAGAATATAATGAGAATTAAAATATCTTTTTAAAAAAAAAAAAAGGAAAGAAAAAAAATCACATGAAAGGCTTCTCAGTATTATAAATTTATTACAAAAACATTTTCTTAATCTAGTTTCTTATCTATAATTGTACATTATCAATGGCAAACTTGTCTGATTTATTCTCATTATTTAAGTCATTTTAGTATTACTATAAACATTTTTTGTGATTTTTTTGTGATTTTGTGATTATTAGGATTTTAATTTCAATTATGACTTTTTCCGTATAATATAGCTTTTATCCTAAATGGGAATAATTTTTCAGCTAGCAAAAACTCCCTTACGGTCTGTTTCACTAGGTGTTCATTTGTGCTCATCTATAACTAAAATTTGAGCCTTGTTTCTGCTTTTTAGAAAACAAATTATTTTTATACTTTCTAGAGAAATATTCACTTTATGTGATCCAGTTTTCTGAATAGTTTCTTCACTTCGAAGCAATGAAAGCTGAATACTCTATGTATTTGTGTATTCAAATGTGTGTATGTGTATACTAACAGACATCTTTGAAAATATGTGCTATATATCAGCTTAGCTTTTATAGCATTTTTTCAAAACCTGAAACACTTAAAAATATTTATTCTAGATTAATAAAATGTTCTGCTTTTCCTCTTTCACTTATCACAGTATCACAGTATCACAGATTTCTAGGTTGGAAGAGACCTCAAGATCATCGAGTCCAACCTCCGACCTAACACTAAGTACTCCACTAAACCATATCGCTAAGCACTACATCTAAACGTCTTTTAAAGACCTCCAGGGATGGTGACTCCACCACCTCCCTGGGCAGCCCGTTCCAATGCTTAATAACCCTTTCGGTAAAGAAGTACTTCCTAACATCCAACCTAAAACTCCCCTGTTGCAACTTTCGCCCATTCCCCCTTGTCCTGTCACCAGGCATGTGGGAGAACAGACCAACCCCCACCTCTCTACAGCCTCCTTTAAGGTAACTGTAGAGAGCGATAAGGTCGCCCCTGAGCCTCCTCTTCTCCAGGCTGAACAAGCCCAGCTCCCTCAGCTGCTCCTCGTAAGACTTGTTCTCCAGACCCCTCACCAGCTTGGTCGCCCTTCTCTGGACTCGCTCGAGCACGTCCATGTCCTTCCTGTAGCGAGGGGCCCAAAACTGAACACAGTACTCGAGGTGCGGCCTCACCAGAGCCGAGTACAGGGGCACAATCACTTCCCTAGCCCTGCTGGCCACACTGCTTCTTATACAGGCCAGGATGCTGTTGGCCTTCTTGGCCACCTGGGCACACTGCTGGCTCATATTCAGCCGACTATCAACCAATACTCCCAGGTCCTTCTCGGCCAGGCAGCTTTTTAGCCACTCATCTCTCAGCCTGTAGCTCTGCTTGGGGTTGTTGCGCCGCAGGTGCAGGACCCGGCACTTGGCCTTGTTGAACTTCATACAGTTGGCCTCAGCCCATCGCTCCAGCCTATCCAGATCCTCCTGCAGAGCCTTCCTGCCCTCGAGCAGATCGACACACGCACTTAGCTTGGTGTCATCTGCAAACTTACTGAGGGTGTACTGGATGCCCTCATCCAGATCATCGATAAAGATATTAAAGAGGACCGGCCCCAGTACCGAGCCCTGGGGGACACCACTAGTGACCAGCCTCCAACCAGATTTGACTCCATTCACCACAACTCTCTGGGCCCGGCTATCCAGCCAGTTTCTAACCCAGCGAAGCGTACGCCAGTCCAAGCCCCGAGCAGCCAGTTTCTTGAGGAGAATGTTGTGGGGAACGGTGTCAAAAGCCTTACTGAGGTCAAGGTAAACCACATCCACAGCCTTTCCCTCATCCACCAAGCTCATCACTTGGTCATAGAAGGAGATCAGGTTCGTCAAGCAGGACCTGCCTTTCATAAACCCATGCTGACTGGGCCTGATCGCCTGGTTGCCCTCTAAGTGCCGCGTGATGACACTCAAGATAATCTGCTCCATGAGCTTTCCTGGCACTGAGGTCAAACTGACAGGCCTATAGTTCCACGGGTCTGCCCTCCGGCCCTTCTTATAGATGGGCGTCACATTGGCTAGCCGCCAGTCAACTGGGACCTCCCCCGATAGCTAGGACTGCCGATAAATGATGGAAAGCGGCTCGGCCAGCTCCTCCGCCAGTTCTTTCAGTACCCTCGGGTGCATCCCATCCGGCCCCATCGACTTGCGCACATCCAAGCTCCGTAGCAGGTCGCCAACCATTTCCTCATGGATAGCGAAGGCCACATCCTGCTCCCCATCCCCTTCCACCAGCTCAGGGCACTGGGTATCCAGAGAACAACCGGTATTGCCGCTAAAGACTGAGGCAAAGGCGGCATTAAGCACCTCAGCCTTTTCCTCATCCTTAGTAACTAGGTTTCCCCTCGCATCCAGTAAAGGATGGAGATTCTCCTTAGTCCTCCGTTTCGCGTTGATATATTTGTAAAAGGATTTTTTGTTGTCTTTAACGGCAGTAGCCAGGTTGAGCTCCAGATGAGCTTTGGCCTTTCTAATTTTCTCCCTGCACAGCCTCGCTACATCCTTGTAGTCCTCCTCAGTGGCCCGCCCTTTTTTCCAAAGATTATAAACCCTCTTTTTTCTGCTAAGCACAAGCCGCAACTCTCTGTTGAGCCAGGCCGGTCTTCTTCCACGCCGGCTCGTCTTTGGGCACGTGGGGACGGACCGCTCCTGTGCCATCACGATTTCCTTCTTGAGGAGCGCCCAGCCTTCCTGGACTCCTCTGCCCTTCAGAACCACCTCCCAAGGGACTCTGCCAGCCAGTGTCCTGAACAGATCAAAGTCAGCCCTCCGGAAGTCCAATACAGCAGTTTTACTGGTCCCCTTCCTGGCCTTGCCAAGAATAGAGAACTCTACCATTTCGTGGTCACTCTGCCCAAGACAGCTTCCGACCACCACATCTCCCACCAGTCCTTCTCTGTTTGTGAAGAGAAGGTCTAGCGGGGCACCACCCCTGGTAGGTTCACTGACCAGCTGCGTCAGGAAGCTATCTCCCACGCTCTCCAGAAACCTCCTAGACTGCTTTCTCTGTGCCATGTTGTGTTTCCAGGATATGTCCGGGAAGTTGAAGTTCCCCACGAGGACAAGCGCCGACGATTTTGCAACTTCTGTCAGTTGCCTATAAAACTCCTCATCCGTCTCCTCATCCTGGTTCGGCGGTCTATAACAGACCCCGACCAGGATGCTAGCCTTGCCGGCCTTCCCGCGGATCCTAACCCACAGGGATTCAACCTTATCATTCCCAGCCTGGAGTTCCACAACATCAACATCAAAAGATTCTCTAATGTAGAGAGCCACGCCACCACCCCCTCTGTGCTGCCTGTCCCTCCTGAAGAGCCGATAGCCAGGCATTGCAGCACTCCAGTCGTGGGAGCGGTCCCACCACGTCTCCGTGATGGCAACCAAGTCGTAGCCTGCCTGCTGCACGATGGCTTCCAGCTCCTCCTGTTTGTTACCCATGCTGCGTGCATTAGTGTAGATGCACTTCAGCTGGGCCATCGCCTTCTTCCCCGGCCTAGCCATTGTTTCCCCTGGCACAGCTCCAACAAGCCTTGTTTGAGCCCCGTCCCCCTCTCTTACCTAGTTTAAAGCGCTCTCTATGAGCCCCGCCAGCTCCTGGCCTAGGATCCGTTTTCCCCTTGGAGATAGGGACCCGTCTGGGGCCATCAGGCCGGGTGCCGAGTAAAGCTCCCCATGGTGAAAAAACCCAAAATTTCTGTGCTGGCACCAGCCTCTGAGCCACCTATTAACCACGTGAGCTTTCCATGTCCTCTCCGTGCCTCTCCCTTCCCCTGTAGGGATAGACGAAAACACCACCTGCACTCCCGCTCCCTCCACCAATCGTCCCAGCCCCCTATAGTCCTGTTTGATAGCCTTGAGGCTTCTCTTTTCAACATCATCACTGCCAGCCTGGACTATCAAAAGCGGGTAATAGTCAGAGGTGTAAACCAGGTTTGGAAGCTTCCTGGTAACGTCTCTGACCCTGGCCCCAGGGAGGCAGCAGACTTCCCTATGTGTGGGGTCAGGCCGACAAATAGGGCCCTCCGTTCCCCTGAGGAGGGAGTCGCCCACAACAATCACCCTTCTTTCTTTCTTGGTGGAGGCAGTCCTGAGGCGTGGAGTCAACTTCCTCACCTCAGGCATCCTCCTGGGTAGGCTTCCTACCTCATCCTCACCCACCGGTCTCTCCAGCTCCAGGGCCTCAAACCTATTGTTCAAGGGCACCTGGGAAGGTGGCACCGGAAGGGGAGGGCATCTCCTGCGAGGTCGAGCAGGGACCTGTCTCCATTCCTCCTCAACTCGCAGGTCCCCTCCCTCTGCCCGATGGCGACAGGGCAGGGGGTCCACCCCCCTTTGGGGCATCTCACCCTGGTCCCTCTCCCTCCGGTCCTGCAGGGAGTTGCTCCACCAGTAAGTTCACAGTATAGTACTGTGAATTGGCACGTATATATGTGTATACATACAACTTTAAGAAAAGTTATGTGAAGGGATTTAAATGGCACTGAAAAGACTGGAAAGACCACATCTGTAAAAACATTTAATGTGAGGCATATGAAGGTGCTGTTAAGCCTACTGTCTGAAATGCCATTTGCAAAAGTGATCCAGGAGTTGAACCTCCTTATGACATGAAAGTATATAGCACCTAACTGTTTTAACCATCTTATCCTTGCCTTTTTTCTTTACTCATGTTCTGAAATTAGCCGTGATGGAATTAGAATACTAGTTGAACTGACTTTATACCTGAGCTAGTATGGATGCTCTTTTATTAGAAGATTAACCAACAATAAATAACTTTGGAAACACTGAGATGTAGATACCCACATGAGATTGGCATTTTTCCCTAGAAGTTACATGTCTAAAACTTGTAATGGCTTGAAATGAAACTGATAAAGGTTATAGAAAGGTTTAGCTGTATCAAGCATTAATCAGGCTTCATTGTATTGCTCTTAAATCTTGTTTGTTACTAAGATAACATTAAAAAAAAAAAAAAAAAAGGATTAGTCCTAATAGGTGTAGGTGTTGGGATGAAGCTTTTAGAAGAGACTACCAAAGGTTCTAGTAATTGGATTTCTTACTTTTGATTCAACCACAGCATATGCAATGATGTCAGTAAAGGAAAGATTACTGAACTGTCATGGGTGACCTTAGATGACTCATTCAAGTAGCTTTGAATTGCAAGAGGCACTCTATTGTCATTGACAGAGCTCTGTTTGCTCATGAGCATGGTAAAGCTGCTGTTTTGGAGGCCATGCTGACTGGTCCTCACTGAAGTTTGTATAAACACCAAACTGAGTTTGAGAGATCTATACATGTCTTCTGAGTTGTAGGTCCCATAGATAGGTATTCAGTCATGGGACTAATACCAAAATTTCAGGTAATTTAAGTATAGGGCTTTATTGGACTGAAGATATGAGTGCTCTGAGGCAATGGTGTACCTCTTAAAGGGGAATCAACATGCAAGCAGATCAGGAACTACAATTTAGCACAGTCTCCCTCTTAACTTAGAGAGAAGTAGATAGATTTAACAATCTCAGCATTATATCTCTTCTGCACTATCCTGGAGCATTGCTAAGGCTCAGGAAAATGTCTGTTTGTTTTGGTAGGCTCTCTTAGCCATCCTCTTGAAGAAACTTCTCTCATCTTCCTTCAGGTCTCAACTCTGTATGGATCTTCAAAGTTTCCACCTCATGTTTATTCTTTGAAATCCATGCTTTCTTATTTCTGTTCTGCCAATGACAAGTGAAAAATTGTAGAGAGGTTGTGGTGTGATCAGTGTTCTCATAGAAGTATTTCTACAATAATTTTGTAATTGTATTAATCAATGGAATACAGCTTCTAAATTACATATTTTTCCACAAGAAAAATTGTGCAAGAAGAACAATACTGTATGTGAATACAGAAAGAACTGGAGAGAATAGTTTAGATTTTTTTTTTATTATTTTTTTTTTGTATCAGAGAATACATACCAGTGAATTGTAGAGCAAAGCAGAATCCCTTTTGAATTTGTTGATGTGAGAATATATTGTGTTTTCTGACTACATAAAAAAATCCAAATTTTTGGCTAGGAATAAAAAAGGTGGAAAAAATAAAAAAACACAAAGCCTAGGTGCCTGACAGAATCTCAGGTAGCCAGCAAAATATAATACTAAACAGATTAGGATATAATAGCAAGCACTCACATCCTCTTATCATTAGAGAAGGGTGGCAGAAAAAAAAGTGTCATTTACACATACACTTTGTTCCACTTGAAAGTTTATAGAAGTTTGAGGCATCAAAACACTTAAATTATTTGGAGAACCCAATCTAGCCTGCAAGTCTACAGTAATTATCACTTTCTTTTGCTGAAGCAAAATTTTCATTCTTGGGAGTACACTTCAACAGTCAATAGGATAAATAAGATGTTTTGTAGTTGTTTTTGTTTTGTTTTGTTTTGTTTTTTTTTCTTCCTGAAACAACTGTGATTAAGGCACAGCAGAGGGTACAGACTGTTTTTACTTGGTGCTGTGGAAGAATTTGGCCATAACTATGCAATTCTGGCATGGCTCTTGGGCTCTGGACAATGGTCCCCTTCTCTTATTTTCTAGATATAGGAATATAGAATCAATGTCCAGTCTTGCAGGGATAGGACTAGAAAAGGCAAGGCCAATCTTGAGCCAGATATAAGAGCAAATCAGTGGAAAGAAAAATCAAATACAACACGTATAGATAATAGGTGCATTTCCCAACAGCAATTTAGCAAG
Source organism: Anser cygnoides (assembly GCF_040182565.1). Classification (NCBI taxonomy): domain Eukaryota; kingdom Metazoa; phylum Chordata; class Aves; order Anseriformes; family Anatidae; genus Anser; species Anser cygnoides. Next base: position 171,628,800 of record NC_089873.1, on the reverse strand, counting down.
TGTTATTTCTATATATTGTTTTAAAGACTGCCGTAATTACTTGTAGCAAAAGATTTTACACATGGTTTTTAGCTTGAAAGGAAACAGCTAACTATATATCATACTACCTCAGACTTTTGCTTTAAGTGATAAAAAATGAAACAAGCAAACAAACAGATCTGTATTCTTTAGAACTCTTACTGCTGGTTTTCATCATCTGATACAGCTACATTCTTTGACACTTTTCTCACTGTTAGATATTGCTTTTCTATTTCACATACTTTTAAATACATGCATGTAAATACATTTAAATATTTTTTTTCTTTTTGCATTATTAGATAATTTTCCTATATTATTATAGGATTATTTTTCCTGTAATTTGGGGGGGTAAAATTACTAAAGTTCTCCTTTTTTTTTTCTGTATTGCAAGATAATTAAAATGTTAATTGCATCTGCTAAGAAAATTAAAAGAATATAAAGGCATAAAGGAATAATAATAATAGTAATGTTATTAATAATAGACAATATTGATATAAACTGAAAATTTATTGTTATATACCTGAGCCATCCAGTGAACAGATTTTCGGGTTGCAGTATGCAATATGTTGCTCCATAACTGCATTTCAAGTATCTTTCTCATGAAATGTTCTTTATTCTTCAACGTGAAACAATCTGGAGTTCTCCTTCAAAGTAAAAACTGTGAATTTTCAATTGTATTGAATTTGATCAAAACTTGATGGTATACTTCCTGTTATACCTGTCAGTTCTGAAGTGCCATATATATTTATTTGTTTCTGTTGCTTACAAAATGCAGCAAACCTTAGTTTCCTACTGCCCAAGCCAAAGGCTCTCCCCATCCCTGACTGCTTACTGCTTGTTTCTTTGTCACTTTGATACTTGGATATATTTTTCTAAATGATAAATGAGATCCCATGTTGGCCAAACCAGGTGAAAGATTTTTGTGTTTCTTGTTGGAAGAATTAAAACACTTTCTGGGACCACAAAAGTATGAAATGACATTAAGCTTCTGATTAGCCTTAGTTAAGACAACAGACAAAAGTTATTAACTCAGTTATTCAATCTTCAAGCAATTCCCGACAAAGGACACCCTAGATGAGAGACTAGAATAGGAAGAAAAACAACTTAGAAATCACTAAAAGGGATGCTGACATATAAAGTAGCCTGACATAAAGTAGCCTTTTCTCAAGGAACCATGGGCCATCAAGTGCTATAAGGAGAGAATCATAGAATCATAGAATCATTTAGGTTGGAAAAGACCTCTAAGATCAAGTACAACCGTTAACCTAGCACTGCCAGGTCTACCACTAGACCATGTCCTTAAGCACTACATTTACATGTCTTTTGAATATCTTCAGGGGTGGTAACTCAGCTACTTCCCTGGGCATTCTCACAACCCCCTCAGTGCAGAATTTTTTCCTAATATTCAATCTAAACTGCCCCTGGCGCAACTTGTGGCTATTTCCTCTTGTCCTAGAAGGTCCTGCTTAGTATGGTAGGCTGATAGAGTATTAGAAAAATGGTGAGATCTATTAAGACGAGGTTATTTTTCAGCACATCTGTGCTACACAATTTTTATATATAAATAATACATCTATAATATAAATATTATACATATTAAAATATGAATAATAGATTTACATTATATATATCATATATATATATAATTTGATCACTGGTGAACTGTGGCTCAGGTATCACTCTCCCTCTTTGCTTCTCCTTTCCCACCCCTCATTTTCACCAGTTCAGAGTAGCTGTTAACTCTGTCCTTTTATTTAGGATCTGACCACAACCACAAGAAGGATAAGAAATTATTTTCCTAACTTGTTTTCCAGGTGGATATGACTGTTGGAGAACAGCAGCAATGATCTGGAGAATGCTGGAGTAAGTCTATGACAAAAGGTTCCCTGGTTCAAAGCAAATGAACTCTAGAATCGAATATCATCCAGGCAAAGAAGCAGTCAGATAAAGGCAGATGCAGATGTCTTTATCTTGAAGAATGACTGTAGAAACAAACATTATCCAACATTAGAGAGTGGTCAAAACAGAGAGAAACTGGAAGAAGGACTGAGACAGGTTTTTAAATAAGTGTTAAGTTTATAATGAACTGTTCAGAAACAAACACTTTTTATATAGTTTTCATGTTTCTTACTACTCTCGTTTATTCCTTCTCAGTTAATTAATTGTGGAGAAAAAAATGTTAGATGATAACAGAGTGTAACTGTCATTAAAACTTAGACTGTACTGGAGTGTACAAGGTCAGATCAATAGTTTTACTTCTTCCAACTGTGGTAGGATATTTGAAAAACTAACTGAAAAAAAACAGTCTGTGTATATATATACATGCATAGACAGAGAGGGAGAGAGAGAAAAAAAATCACCTTGGATACAAAGTACCCTTCAAAACATCATTCTTTACAGGGACATAAGGACAGAGCTGTTTTGAAATGACAATGTGAGCTCAGAGGCCTAACCTGCATATATATAGTCAATAAATCAATCTGTCTTGTTCTAGCCTCTGACTATTAAATTAATATCTTTGTTGATTATCTCCTGCCATTAATTTTTTTGTCTTCCTTTGACCATGTTTTCTTTAGGGAGGTCACAGCTGCAAATAATTTATTTTAATTGATTACAAAAAATCTATCTGAGTAATATTACTATCGTTTTTCAATTCTCTTGCCATCTGAACTGTATCCTGAACAGGCATGCCGTACTTTGCTTTTGTTGTCTTTGTTTGTGTTGTCTTAAGTTTCTAATGCTTAAGAAATAAACTCCTGCCAACTGGTATCAGAACCATACCTTCCTTTCTAACACTTCTTTATATATTGCCTTCCAAATTCTCATTGCAACCATGTAAACGAAATAAAGGCTGTTAGATAAATAGAAAATCTCACTGCAAACACTTGAGTATCTTCTTAATAGAATATACAGGTGAAGAGTCTTAAACATACTATACAATTTTATTTTAGATAAGTGCTGTAAAGCAAAGAACATAGAGGTCATAATGGCCCAGTGTGAACAGTTTTCTTTTACATATTTTAAACACACTATCATTCAGAAAGGAAAGTCTTTATCCTAAGTTTCTTTGGGTATTGCAACATGAGATCAGGAAATAAAATCTATGTATCCTGAAAAATTAGACTCAGTCATGCTGTTTATTCATGAATCCGTGTTAAAATCAAAGTACACTCACATGCTTAAGAATCATGAAAAAATCTTTGGAAAGGTTTTTTTTTTTTTTTTAATTATTATTATTTTTTTCCATAAGTTTGGAAAGAAACTGTCCATAGTTGCCATATCTCATAGGGAATCACAGCATAGACCTCATGCCCAAGAACAGATGGAGGGTTTGCTTCTGTGCAGGAGAAGGACTACTAATGTAGTCCTTTAACAAGCCGTCAAGCCATGTGCTGCAGCATGATAAAGTTTCACCCACACAGAAATGCAGAATTGCTGAGGAAGAAATTCTGCAGAGACTTATAGGTGATAATGAATTGGAGAATTCCCCTTTGTCCTCCAACTTAACCCCACTGCTTCATTATTAAAGGAAGGGAAAATTTCACTTGTTTCTATACTTACTGTTGATCTCCATATGAAAGTCTGAACAGACTTACAAACAGACTTTGATAACAAAACACAAGACATTTATACGAAAGTATAACAGCTCATTATCTGTGCCTTCATGAGGTATCTCGCTGCTGGCCCAGATGGAGCTCATGGCTAAATATAAACAACCTCAGAGTATTAATTAATAAAGTACAAAGCATGCGTTTTAAAAGGATATGTCATGCACATCTAATCCAGTTTTCCTTACAATTTAAATTGTTGTCTGGTTGAGTATATGTAATTCAATACAATGTCACCTGGCATAGATCTGACCACAACAATTTAAAATTCAGTAAATTATATACATTATGTCAATTTCTTTAATAAAAATTAAAAGGAGAAACTAATATTACCCAATAACACAAGTGCTTTAATTTGACCTTCCTCCTCTCCCTTCATCTGGGAAAGTTACCTTTTCTCTAGCCTTACCTAGATAGACTATTTACTTCCCAAAACTGTCTGCCTTTGAGCTCCAGTCAGTCCAGCACTGACTGATATAAGTGAGGAGGGCTGTTTAAAGGTAGAGCAGAAGAAGCTTTTACAGAGACAGGGGGCGTAATGATCTCTTACACAGTATCTTGGGCAAAATTACTGACTAGGCTCAACTGATGAAGGCAAAACTACATCTTCTGCCATAACTCTTAACTATGACCATGATTATTTGTAACAGAGATAACAATCAAGCTAACCTTTGAAGATAACGCTTCAGTATACTTTGAGCATTTTGTGTTGTTTGATCATATTCTTTGAGAACTACAACAGATAGTAAGAGAACTCATCTTCTCGATTTTTCACATAGAAAGACCCATCCAGTTTGCATGTAAGAAGATAATTTAGCATCCTTTTAAATTTTTCATATATTTCTTCCTCACTTTTTAAAACCTGCCATCAACTTACAAAGAGTTCTATTTCATATTTGCTGTGGCCTAAGCTATCATAACCTAGCCTCCTCAATGATAGCTTTGCACAGCTGTTATTTTATACACAAAATGTGTAAAACTCCTTTGCCATCTTAACTAGATCAGAACTTTTAATAATTTTAATGAGATTGTTCTGATTTTTTTTTATTTATTTTATTTTTGCTATATGCAGACTTCCATTGCACTTATTGATACAAGGAGATTTGCAGAATCTGAAACACTATTAAGACTTTTTCAATAAATGCATTTTATTGCAGTTTCAAGACAAAATCAATGCACTTTAAGAGTATCCTGCTGCTGTCTTGGAACAAGAAATCCAGCAGAGAAAAGATATTCAAATGCCTATCTGACAAAAATAGGAGTACATTCCCATTTTCCATATATAACCACTACCATTTTTTACAAAACAAACACTAAATGACCATCAATATAATAAGATTTTTGTGCTAACTAACATAACTTGGTAGATACGTATGACATAATAAAAAGCTTAACTCCTAATGTGTAGAAAGATTCGTTCTTATGTCTGCTATGATTATCATGCCACTTTAACGACACACAAAAGAAAACTTGGTCTCTAATATTTATATCTTTTTTCTATGAATAAATTAGAGAAACAGTCAGAGTAATAGATGAGCAGCTCCTATCGAAAGTTCTTGTATGTGTCTAGCTTTAGTCATGTTTCTGACATATGAAGACACATATCAGCATTGATCCCAGGCAGTGATGCTTTTCAGTCTCTAACAGAATTCAAAGATCTATCCCTGTATATATATATATATATATATATTATCCCTTATATATATATGTGTCTGTGTGTGTGTGTCAAAAAGTAAATCTACCCTTGTATCTGACATACATGGTAAATAGCAGATATAATGGAAATTCCATCCTGTATTATGATAAAATAATAGCTCTATGGCAACTATTGACATAGACCAGGCTATATGCCCAAATTTGAAACAGCCAGGTGTCCATTCCTGGCTATCTTTGACATAACCAAATATCAGAGGCAAATACTGATATTCTCAGAGCACCATCCTCATTTCTGACGCAGCCAGAGCTTCAACCTCATCTCTGACAGAGCCAGTGTTCCATAGCAACAGTTTGACATAGCCAAATCTCTGTTCCAATCTTGACATTACCAGGGGTTCATCAACATCTCTTACATTTCTGGCAGCTACTGCAATAGACAGAGTTCTGGCTTCTTCTTCAACACTATTCCATTGTCCTTCATAAAAAGACTGTGTTCATAATAGTGATAAGGCCAGGACTTCATATTTTTATTTGACATTGCCAAAATTCTATCCATATAGTCAATATGGTAAAAGTTTTATTCTCATCCTTGGTATTACCAGAGCTACATGGCAACATCTGATATACACAGATGCATGTGTAGGAATACATCCTTGATCCTGAAACATCAAAAGTTTATCCTCATCTCCCATTTTTCTATGGTAAACGCAGATACAGCCAGAGAGCCATCCACTTCAATGGCATACCCTTGATGACAGCTCCATCTGTGAAGAGCAAGGCTTCATGGAAGAATCTCTTACTTACTGAGGGATCCAGTTTGGATCATATATTTTTGAAGAGTCATAAACATAAAGATAAAATAGTTGTGCTTGCTTTAAAAATCTTTAGAGAATACACTTGTTTTGTCTTGACATTTTTTGGTTCAGAAACTGAAGTATTCTGACCGCATACATAAAGATATATATATATATACATAAGGAATATATATATATATTTAATATCACATATTCAAGACCTTTTATTTAAAAACAACTTTTTTTTTTTTTTTTTAATGGCTCATTGCTTAGGAACCTAGAAGATGCACTTGGATTTCATTGTCAAGTGTCTGTTGAAATCAGATGTTAGAGTCTTACTTGCTAAAATGAAAGTTTTGAATCTTGCAGCACCATATGACTTCTGCTGCTTTAATCAACAGAATAAACATCACATGACCATTATGTAGCAAGGGCCTTATGAAGTTGCCAGGTAGGACAAGAGCTTTTTTTTTTTTTTTTTTTTTTTTCCAAATGCAATATGTGGAAATATTCATGTGGATACTGGATTCTGCTAAGTTGCACATCTCTGGGTTGGAGTTCATTCTAGTGTGCTTGATCCTCCATGACTGTGTGCGCTAGAGGCAGTTAATCAGACAGATGAAGCTGCATGATAATATGTGTTGCATGATAACTGTGTTTGAGTTGCTGAAAAAAAGGGAGGTACATAGTCATCATGGTGGAGGAGCTCAAGCCTAGTCTTTTGTTACATCATTTAACTCTCTTTATAGTCAATGAGAGCTAACAGGTTTTCTTTAGTATGAGGAAAGTACCTTCTACCTCTTCTATGAACATTTTTCCTCATCTGAACAGTTTATAATAATGTTCAGTAGATACTTTTATGCTTTTCCTGAAGTCTCCTGAAGGTTCTGTTGCAAAATGACTGGATTCTTACCTTGCAATTTGCAGCTGCCAGCAACTGGTTTGGCACTGAAAACTGGAAATGGGAATACCAAACATCTCTTCTGTGTGCTTGATACTTCACTGCTAATATTCAGACAGCATGTTATAAGTGTGAGAATAACGAATGACAGCAAAGTTAGTGCATTATTCATGCTTCTTTCCTTCACTCTGTATATTTTTTCTTTCTGCCAAGTATTTCCTGAAAGGAATATATGTGATATTTAATATTTAACCATAGTGTCAACTTTTTACTGAAATAATGTAGTGGATAAGCAAGAAGAATCAATGTTTAACTAGAACATGGTAAAAATAGAAGGAGGTGAACACATGCCTGGTGAGGTAAAATGCAGAGTACCATATATAAGCAGAATACAGGATGGATGATATAAGGGTAGAAGCAAAACAGATAGGAAGAAGGCCAAAGTAAGAGCAAAATTGGAAAAAAATTGAAATGGTGGAAAAGGTAACAGAGTGATAAGGTGACAGAAACATTGAGGGTAAAAGCAACAGGACCTGCTGATGGGGGGAAAAATTGTTATTCCATACAGACCTGAAGCTAAAAGTCCTAACTCTTAATCGTAGATACTTAGTAAATAGTTTTGGAACCCACTTGCAAAACTGTGTAAGCAGCAGAATGTGTATTAAGACCCAGAAGCCAGAAAGTATTTCTTGGTCTCACAGTTTAAACATAATTAACTTTTTTTTTTTTTTTTTTTTTTTGTTCAAGTGGTAGAAGTCTATGCCATGGAGTTAGGGAAACTACCCCTTTCCAGTGATCAAACTAGCAGCAATTCAGTCCTATCTGGCTTCCTCACACCCTTCTTTGCATTCAAAATAACATGTTCAAAATATGTAATAACGTTACATTCCCAAACTGAGAACTAAAAAAAAAAATAAAATAAAATAAACAAAAAAACAAAATCACATCAGGTGTTTAGTGAAAAAAAACAGTGTCTAAGAAAGTGCCTATATGTGAACTACATCTATAAGATCCTACTATGTCCAACAGAAGTCTAGTCAATACAATTGTTGGAAGTCTAGAGGTAGTCTAGACATCACACAGGGGTGCCTGCTCTAGGGTAAACTGAATAGTTCTCCAAACTCCATTGAATGTTTTGACTACTTCTCCAGTAACAAAAAAATTGTTGCGTCACATAAGTCCAGGTCCAGGTCACATACAGATACCTAAATATAGGTCAGCTAGGTCCTATACCATGTAGTAGATTGCATAATATTTTTGGAAGGATATCTTAATACATCCTCTTTATACATCTTAATACATCACATTTAATACAGATGTCCTAAGGGCATTTATCAGTGATGTGTACTGAGGAGGACAGAAACTATTTTATAATCTGGAACAAAGAATTGATTTTTAACAGTAGGCATAGAGATACTAGGCAACTCATTTTTATCCATGGTCCTTAGCTTCTATCTACTGTGGTTAATTTAACATGCTAGGCCAGATTTTCATCTCCAGCTTAAATCTGCCAACCCAATAATATCAACGCTTCAGATAAATCAGTATTTTTAGAATTGACTTCTTCAAACCTTAGGCTTAGAAAAATCCATGATACTTATCAAGGTTGGAGCTAAGGCAAAGTTTCTATGGCACCCACACTGTTTATTATCACCACTCTAAATCCTGAATATGTTGATGCCCAACTCATGAGCAGTAAACACTTGACACAGAATATTTCATTTTCAAATAACATTTTTCACATAGAAGGTGAAAGAAAGGATTTCAATAAAAAATAAATCCTTGATAGTAAAAACCTATCTCAAGTTGGCCATTTTGAGTAGTTCCTAAAATCTGCTTTGCTTGCAAAAAAAAAAAAAAAAAAGAAATAACACCATAAAGTTTTATACTTAAGAATTCCTAAGGCAGTGATTAAGAGTGATAGGGCTAAAAATACTCATGAGAAAAGTTTACTGTTTTATTTGCAAGCCAACTAAAATATCTTGAAATATTTGTGCAAGGTTTAATGCTCAAATATATAGATGATATATTAAATAAAAATTTGCATAATTATGCTTTTTTATTATTATTATTTGTCATTGTTTTGTTTTCTTTCACCAGCTCTGGATTTTTTCAGGTTGATTTTGGGGATTTGGGGGGTCTTTTTGTTGTTGTTTTTAAAACCTAGAAGATCATTGTTGCTGTCCCAATAAAATATACCATGTGAAAAGAGACATTAAATTTATGTTTAAAAAAATATCTTTTAATTATACATGAGACTTTTGCCACAGCTTCTACCAAATATACCTTTATTAACATGTACATAGGGTAGTGGTTAATTTCCAGAAAATTTTATTCAATAATATATCTGGAACATTAAATAAATACTTTTTCACTTCAGAGTGGAATAATTTGTAATTTGGTATGTGTAGGGGAATTATTCTCCAGTGTTCCATATTTACTTTGTGTGTTTAATTTTAATGTTATTGTTCTTTCCTTAAATTTTGATTTTGTTGTTTCCCTTATATGTACCTTCAGAAAATATTTTTGAGATGTTTATAGTATGTTAGAATAGACATCCACACTTCAGTTAGTAACTCCCTTAGACTCAATAGAGAGATACAGGCTTATATAGAATGCTTTTTAGTTTACCCTAAAATGGGGATAAAACTTACCCTAACGCATGTATTCTGCACTGAGCAGAAAGAGAGCTTCATTTGACTTTGATGGCAACTTCTCCACTGCAGAAAACCATATGGAATAAGAAACACTTTATCCTGTACCCACATATCCTTTCTTTTTATGATTTGTTGAAACATAATGCAGATGAGGGAGGACTATATATTCACATATTACTCATAGGGTGATTGTGAAGGTGCAATTAAGTTTCTTTTGCAGCAGCAGGAAGGTGCAATGACAATAAGGTGTAAAAACACCTATTAATAAAATTGCTACTTATAATGAAACCTCTTAATGAAACTGCTAATATTGCAGTTAGCTGAGTTCTGAGTGAATATTTAAACTAGCCTGACATGATTGTGCTCAGCATAGGCTATTGTGTCACAAATTTCCTACTTGCAGATTTGCAACACAAGCCAGTGAAATCTTTACCAAACAGCCTAAAGTTTTTGGCTTATATACATGAAAAGTAGGTGTGAATTTTAAGGAATGTTTCAGCAATTGGTTGCAGAGGAGAGACTTTTAGTTTCTTTCTGAACATGTGACTCCCTGTAGAGTTAATAAAAAGAAATAGGGAAATTTATGTTATGATTCAGTTTCCTTCAAGATTTCCACTTCAGGATAAGAAAAATTATGCTTTAGAAGTGTATTCTCTGACTGTAAAAGGAGCCTGTAATGATTAGATCAATTTTAGTCATCTGATTTTTAAGTATCTAAATTATCTTATTTTTCTTATTTGATTGATTTATCTCAATCTTAATTTTGTATTTACTGAAAGCTAAGACTATCATCATCTGTCATGTCTAGTTTCCTTTTGTTAACACACTTGTTCTATCCCATTCATCCAAAGGAAATGGTGAAAAGGAAAAAGAAAACTATCAACCTGCACACATTACATTAAATGGTAATCCTACATTTAAAGGTCTTAACCTCCTTACGTTGGTGAACATAGTATTTTACACATACTTGTTACATGTTATGAGTATAGTTGGAAGTGCAATAATGGATAGCCAGAGTATGAATACTATGGACAGACAGGCCACTTACCAGTATATTCTAGCTGTTTTTCACCATTCTGGGTAGAAAAGACTTGCAAAATCTGCAGGAATTACTCTCTTCTTAAAGGTTTTGAGATTGTCTAGTCCAAAGCTAAGTTGTTGACATTGTTTTGACGTTACTTTTAAATTAATTTATATATATATATTTATAACTAACAGTACGCATAGTTTTACAATTACTAATCTATTCACTTCAATTATTAGTTTACTCAACTGGTTTCCTTTTTTTTTACCTACATAAGAATATACCTTATAAAGTCACCAACAGTGTATTTTTAACTAGAAGTTGCTAAATAAAAGTATCAAGATTTTTTTTTTTTTTAGTAGTATAGCTACTCATATGTCTCCTTTGCTCACGTCATTAAAAAAAATATATATAATGAAAAAAAAAATGTTGGTTTGCTTTTTCTGTCTCAGGAGTGTATCTAAAAACATGTGAGGGGAAACAAGAATAATTGTGTTTTTTTTTTTTGCCACCACAGTAGTTGCATACAGAGTTCAGCATGTTATGCTACTACTTTTTATTAGCTGCAAAGCTGCAGTAGTTTTAAAATGTCAGCTGGTATCTCTAAAAAAAAAAAAAAAAAAAAAAAAAACCTAGAATTAACATTTTGTATTTTTAAGGGGTAATAAATCACTCACTGAAGACTCATGACTTATACATATTCCTTCATTTTCTTAGTTTTCAGACACATATGAGAATTCATAAAATGTTCTTGAATTGTCAGGAGGACTTCAAGACACCTCCCTTGATCACAAAGCCTTTCTTTTTCTTAGCCTGTTTCTTGGATACACTAGTAGGAAGTGGACAGAACCTTTTACCAAAGCTTAATAAAAATGTATAACAGCTTCTAAGCATTGTAAATATCAGCAATGAGGAAAAGAGCAGAGAATTTAGAAGAACTGAAGAAAGGAGAATGACAGATGTACAAATAAATAAAATAGAGTACCCTCAGTTTACACTTTGGTGTTCAGCATTTTTTTTTCAAGTGAAATTTCTGTTATGTTTCAATGCATTTTAAAAATCTTTCAAGAAAGTAGGTGGTGCAGAGGAAGATTGGGTAGAGCATATGCTAGGGATTAGGTCAGTTAGAGCTGCTTTCATATACATTTCTAAGTCAGTTTATGGCTTCCCTACAGAAGTTTTTACGGAAACTTTCTTGCTTTCCTTTTGCTTTTTAATTTGCTAAAGATAAAAATTAGCATTATATCCTGGTCAACTTGAATGTCTTAATATATTGTTTACTATTTGATGCTGAAAGAATCCCTTCATCTCTTGGGAAGGAAAAGGAAAAGAAAATTTAATAATCTTCTAAATGCATGGCAAGTATGAAGAATTATATCTACTCTGAAGACTGAAATTGTCAACTGGCTGACACATAAGCAGATAAAGCATGTAGACTCTTACACCACCCTCCATATTGTAAAATTCAGTTCCCCATTTTATTTTTTCTTTCCTATCTGTGTGGGTGTTCATATACTTTAGAGTAGGCAATTTATCTCATAAAACTGCAGTTTTCAGATTGAAATGATGCAGTACTTGATGCTTTTATGGACCTCTTTTCTTACCCCTCCTTCCCATCCCCCCCCCCACCCTTCTTTTTCTTTGAGTCTTAATCCTATATGAATTTTTCACCTAGATTACTTCTTTACAAATAATTTCATTGTTATGTATGTTTCTATGATAAAGTAGCCCAGCATGTATTTACAGTATGCATGTAAAGCTCCCCTTTAACCAATGTAGATTTAAGCAGTTTGTGTTTTCCACTGCTCACAATGTTAAAAAAAAAAATATTCATGTAGGATCTTCTTCCACTCACACTCCAGTGCACTCATACTTCAGTGATTTTGCATCAATTTCTGTTGTTTTCAAGCAGTTTATGAAAGTCAAAACTGGCCCCAAAGAGGCCCTACATAATTGTATGTAAACAGTTTTTAAATCCTAGTAAAATTTATGATTTGTTTTGTCTATTAAAAATATATATATTCAAGGATTTGAACAGAAAATTTAACAGCAAGCTGACTAAAGGTTATTTATTTATTTTGGAATTTACTTTTAAAATATGAAGTGTCTCATATTAAGACCCATTCAATTATTCATGCTTTGAGCTTATCTAGCACACCTGCTTATTACTGTGCAAAGACACATACAGTTGGTTTGTCCTTGACCCGTCTGCTTTCTCTATGTAAGGAGATTTCAAGCTATTTTCCTTCTTTCCCAGGTGGGTGCTAACAACACTGGGATAGAAAGCATTTTGCACTAGTGCCTACTGTTAGGTGATCTCATTCCCTTACGTTAAAGCTGTTCCATTTTCATAACATATTAAACATTCACTGGACTAGAAATGGACCACAACTGCTCAACCTGTTGGCTAGGGTACTCATCTACATGCTCCAGTGAACACTTCAAATGAAAAATACCAACTACACTCAGTGCAGAGGCATCAACTGCCAGGTTTACCAATTTATAGTTGAGCATACAAATCTTTTGGATACCAAGTCATGTTCCTTCTGGCTCAGTGGAACTTGATTATTAAATGAAAAAAATGGAACAATTCCCCCAGAAAATTCTGAGAATTCATCTAACCCACATTATTGACTAACCTGCAGCTAAGGGATCTCTTTTAAAATAAAAAAAAAAAAAAAAGAAAAAAAAAAGTAGGTTGTCTTTTTAATTCATTGACACTCTAGTTAGGAGTCTTCTTTCTTAATAGGAAAAAATGAGATCCCTCCAGCACATAATAAAGCAGAAAAACCTGGTAAGCGAAGAATAAAGATCCATGCTCCTTACTGTAAAAATAAAAAACATTAGATAACATTTTATGCATATAGTTAATTTTTTGTAACTTACAACTTTAGGTACCTAATTTTCCTGAAGCAGTTTCAGTATCATGTCATGAATTTTAGTAGACATGTAGACATTAAATGGCAAAACTCATTTTTGAATATCCAGTCATTTCTATACTTACAGACATTTTACAAGTCTAATTTTCCTTTTTCTAAACAACTTGTGTCTCTCATTTATTAAAAGTGGAAGTCATAGTCACAATCCAACACTGACATAACTGTAAACTGCATTTTTGGCTGTGGGAACAAATGGCTTTATATTTATGATATTGTGTATGACACATTTCTGCTCTTTGAAAAACAATAAGATTTATTAGATCATTTTTCCTCTGCTGACATTGCTTTATATGTGTTTAAAATACAGATAACAAAAACTGTGAATACCAGTACATAGCAAAATTTGATAAATAAAACAAAAGCTCCACCAAGAGTATGACTGCAGTAGTATAAAAATCCAAATGGGTCCCATAACAACATCAGATTGATAAAAGTTCATTAACGGTTTGTCATACTATACTAAGTCATAGACCAACTGACAACAATGTAGGTAAGAGAAACAGAAGTGAAGTGCAACAAACACTGAAGTTCAGTATGATAGCACTTTTTGAAACAAGTGAGATAGCAAATAACATATAGAATAATGAATATAAACCAACACCAAACAACAATTCAGAACAAAGGTACAACCACAGAATGACTTGAAAAGCTTCCTATTATGTTGACCAGATTTATAAATCAAATACAGTTATGCAGTACCAAAATACCATAGATGGTAAATTGCTTACAGAATGAGATCCACAGATAAGGTGGTCCATGGTTTGTCACACTGGAAGAAATAGCCTCTGTGATGAATGCGAAGGTAAACTTTAAGTATTGTCTTATCTGCATTCATCAGTTTCATTAATACATGAGACAGAAAATACCACCCAAAATGAAAGAAGACAAGAAATAAAACGGAGTTTTTGATCAAAAACATTTTGACTGACTTTGGATTCATAATTTTTCTAATCATTCAAGCCAAGACAACTTATATATTCTGTGGTCTTATTGTCCCACACAGAAAACAGAACGTATCATCTTTATATCTCATATTAATTTATCACAGGGAAAAAATCGCCATACCATAGTAGTATATATTACAGGAAATAGAGCAATATCATCCAGATAGGTTTAAATGTAAATAGCAGTACTCTTCCCTTGAAGTGCTGCAAGGATCAACTAAAACGCACACAAAACCTACATGAGAGATTTTAATACACAATGTATGACAACAATTTGGAGGCAGGTATTGTAATCTATTCCATCACAAATGTGTATAAGTTCTAGTTCCTGGTATGTTCCAAGAAGTGTATCTGTCAGCTAATAATGCAAGATTCTGGGAAGAAAGATAAAAGGAAAAAATAAAAATAAAATAAAAATAATAAAAATAGGGGAGCAAAGCTTCTACATTACAAGCATATTTTTTTCTGGTGGCCCAGAAAAAGAAGACAAACAAGGAAAAGAAACAATACAACAAAACAAACTAAATCGGTCCACTATAGTTAGAATGTGAAAAATGAGAGGTATTCTTTCCAGAAATGCTATGTAGTTTTATTGGGCTCTTCAGTATAATTTCTGCACTTGCAGAGGAACCAGAGAGATGTAAGAAAAGGGGAAGAAAAGAAAAACACTCCTCTTTTTCCCATAATGTATCTGCAAAAATGCAAAATAACTTACATACTAACTGAAAGTTGGGAAAATATTCATGGTGCCTTTATTACTCTTTAGGATTTGTTGACTTTTAAACTCTCCTACAAAACTAAAATAATAATAATAATGAAAAAAAGATTACATTGCACGTAAAATTTTCAGACATTTTCTTTTTGTGAAGAGAGGCCTCTCTGTTGTAATCAAGAGGAAATATTAAGCAATACCACAGAAAGCAAGGCTGTCACTTAAAGTGATGCATACTACCTACTTAGCTATATTAACTGGAATCTAATGGTGACCAAATAGCTGAATACGAGCTGACACACTACCTGGTAAAGGAACCAAGTTGTATATGTTGTTAACTGATTAGTCATGGAGCAGATTGAGTGTCATCACGCGGCACTTGCAGGACAACCAGGCGATCAGGCCCAGTCAGCATGGGTTTATGAAAGGCAGGTCCTGCTTGACGAACCTGATCTCCTTCTATGACAAAGTGACGTGCTTGGTGGGTGAGGGAAAGGCTGTGGATGTGGTCTACCTTGATTTCAGTGAGGCTTTTGACACCGTTTCCCACAGCATTCTCCTCGAGAAACTGGCTGCTCTTGGCTTCAACTGGCGTATGATTCATTGGGTTAGAAACTGGCTGGAGAGCCGGGCCCAAAGAGTCATGGTGAATGGAGCCAAATCCAGTTGGAGGCCGGTCACTAGTGGAGTCCCCCAGGGCTCAGTACTGGGGCCAGTCCTCTTTAATATCTTTATCGATGATCTGGATGAGGGGATCGAGTGCACCCTCAGTAAGTTTGCAGACGACGCCAAGTTAGGTGTGTGTGTCAATCTGCTTGAGGGTAGGAAGGCTCTGCAGGAGGATCTGGATAGGCTGGAGCGATGGGCTGAGGCCAACTGTATGAAGTTCAACAAGGCCAAGTGCTGGGTCCTGCACTTGGGGCACAACAACCCCAAGCAGAGCTACAGAGCTTACAGAAGAAAGGTCTTTGACATAGTCCTATCAAGAAGTGAGGCAGCATGTGAAAGAGGAATCTTATCACTGCTTGTCTTTTTATTAAGAAATAAAGATACATTTTTTTCTTCCTCCTTATTTTATCAGGAACCTAGGAGGAATGGCCTATGCCAGACAGGCTGGGTGGGATTCACTTCAAACAAACATCTGCACTCTTCCTGTGAAAATAAAATAGGAATTGTATAAAATAAATATAATGCAGCTGATCTGTTTAAGCCAACTACTTTATGATGAGATGAACTGTATCCTAGAACAGTTTATTTCTCTCCAACAAGTTGAGAAAGTCTAACTCAGATGTACACTTCTACAATTTAAATATGTCAATAGACAAATAAATCACCCATGCAATGCACATTTTCGAAGGAGTTATGGATTCATTTTCTACCAGGCACAATTTCTACTTTTTTTTTTTTTTTTTTTTTTCCAAAATGCATAGTTCAAGTCCCCACTTCTTCCACTTTCTGCAATCAGACCATTTGGGAATAAATTCCATGTCACTCAAGCTAATGGAATACAGACATCTACAGTCCTAAGAATTCTGAAATACTCTATAACTACTTCAAGCAGAAGATGATGTAGTATGCATTTTGTAGTCAGGTATTGTGTACACTGAAGAACAGCAGAGGTTCTGAAAATATACTTTCCTACAAACCTGCTGACAAAATTAGCTCTTGATAAACCAGCAAAGGATTAGGCTGCTGTTTGTAAGACACATGCTATGTCACAGACATTGGAACAAGTGCTGCAAAGTAATTGTACTTAAATTTGCAAATATCAGACTGCAATCATTTTGAAGTTTTGCAGTCTAAAGGGCTGTTGGCACTCAGCTGCTTTAGGCAATGTTCATCATCTGATATTTTTAGTGGTTTCCTTTTATATTTTGACCTTATTTTTCATTTTTTTTTCCAATCAATTAAAAATATGCCTTTTGATGGTGTTTGTTGTTCTTGTCTCTTTTTCTCTTTCTCTCTTTCTCTCTTTGTCTTTCTTTCTCTCTTTCTTTTTTCTTTTTCTTTCTTTCTTTCTTTCTTTCTTTCTTTCTTTCTTTCTTTCTTTCTTTCTTTCTTTCTCTTCTCTCTCTCTCTTTTTCTTTCTCTCTTTCTTTCTTTCTTTCTTTCTTTCTTTCTTTCTTTCTTTCTTTCTTTCTTTCTTTTTCTTTTACTTTTGCCTGTTTTCTGACAATAAGGTCTTCTGTTAAAACCATTCTTCCTCCTTGTTCTCCATATAACTTGTTTTTGAAGAATGTAATATATTTTTTTTCACCATATTTCTTTTTTTTTCTTTTGCACTTAACATCTTGATGTCCAAAAATTTTGCTTTCTTCCTTAGTTTAGTGTTATTTTTTCTTCCATCTCAACACTCCCTTTCAGTTTTTCTTTCTCTTATCTTTGCTATTGGTCCTTCCATTTCCATTCACAACTCTCTAAATAGCCTATTTTCTTAACTCAGTGTTTGCATGCACAGATACCATCATACCGATTTCCCATTCTCTAGGCCACAGACACTAAACGCCTTCCCTGCTTTTGATCGAATCCATCACACAAAGATCTATGTGGGCACACAGTGCAAACTGAATTAGATTCAACAGAAGTGTTTGGTTTGGTTTGGTTGTAATGTTGGTAATAGAAGATAAAATATACAATATTGCTTAATATGTGTTACATTTGCGATGTACTGTTCCGGGGCTGTGCTTGGAAGATACAAAATATATGTGCAAAGATAGCATGAGAGAATGCGCCAATTCATGATGAGGACATGTAAGGAGGACTAAAAGAATGCCAAATTTGCAAAACATCTAGATAACAGGGGCCTCTCAGACCCCGGGAACTGGATCAAACCAACCTTGTGGTTTGGACTGAGACCAAGGGTTCAGAGAGCATGCGTAAGAAGAAAAGGTTAAAAAGTTCAACTCTGATGAAGACATCTTACTTCATCCCGATGACCACCCAGACGACCACCAGAGAGTAATACGCAAGTGCAGAAGGACTGATAAGATAATTAGCATATGAAGCAGGGCTAGGCGGAGCTAAGAAATGAATATGCGTAGATGTGTTGTGAAACAATGCATATGTAATATTTTAGGAGATAAAAGAGAACTGGGTGAACAAATCGGATGAAGTTAGATTTGGGCAGGCATGCCCCTAACTTCCAGCGCCTAATAAAGCACCTTCATATAATCACTTTGTGGATTATGTGTCTTCATGAATGCTAACAGTAACATAACAAGACATGCAGGAATTGTCACCTGCTTAAAGAACTGGAGCATGAGTTTTCTTTCAGAGACACTTAAAACACTAAGCATTTCTTCATAGTAGCTTTCGGGGATGACTTTACATGTTTTATTATACAAAAATAAATATTGTTTTCAGTTCCACTGTCCTGTTGTCTTCACCATGTCCTGTGTTCACTTTGCATATCTGATATATTCACATCTCACAAAGTTTATCTTATGTGTTCATTTTATTCATTTAACTACCTAGGGTAAAAAGGGTAATTATGTCAATGAGCAATAGGACGCACAAGATGTCAATGGGGATATGTCTTGGACTTTCTTGTATTTTCTTTTTCTTTCTCTTTTTTTTTTTTTTTTCTTCTAACACACTTTTGTCTTGTCTTACAGCTTTAGCCATCAAAAGTTTTCATGTCAACGTTTTATCCTTGTTCTCAAACACAATTCCATTTTTTTTAATGGCTCTGTTTAGTCCTGTAATGTTGTTTTTGTCATTTTATTTCTTTTCTCAGTATCCACTTTCTTCAATTTCACACATAAAGTCCCCCAGACAATACAGCTTAAGTAACACAGAAGTCCCACTTACCATAAAGAGCTCCTTATGCTATTCTTCAAATGAAATTCCAAGTTTGGACCTGAGCTTGTTATGCCAGCCCATTACTATCTTCCTTCTAGTCTTGTTCTTCTCTTAATATTTTTAAACTCCCTCTTTTGGTTTCCTTATAGTTGGTATTTTAGTAATCTTGCCTCTGTGCTGTTCTTTCTTTTCAGCTTGCTGGCTGCTTGCTGTCTTTCTTTTTACTTATTGCAGCAGCTGTTCATGTGAATGATATGGTGTCCTGTAAATGCTAATCAGTGTTAAACATCTTATTTGCAGAATGTAAATTTTTCCCTAAACTGATCATTCTCCATTTCAAAGGCAGTGTTTTCAATCTGATGTTATTTATTTTTTTTTAATGATCGATTTCTTGACTTTTTATTAATTTGCAAATTCACCTACAGACAGCCTCCTGCTTACCAGTGGAAATTAGAGAGTGTCTGTCCAAACTGCAGTAAATAAATGTTGAAATTCTCCACAGAGTCTACTTGGGTGTACTATGTATGCAGCAAGCTAGAGCTAAATTCTGAGTCAGATCCTTGAAATTCTGCTGTGCTTCTATGTGCATGCAGAGTATCCTTTGGTAGTTCCAACACTATTTCAAAACAGAGTTTCATACTTAGTAAACAACAGGAATTTGCATCAGAACTTGCTTATCACTGTTTTATTTATGTATTAATTATTTTTATTTTCTCTCATATTTTCATTTCTTTTGTGCCTGTAATATTTCTAGTGAAAATATTTACTTAGTCACAGAACACATATTAAAAGGTAAAATTAAACAACTTTTTTTTTTTCCTGTTTGTCACAAAAGAATATCCTTTTTTGTTTGTTTGTTTGTTTTTTAATTTTCTGCAATTATTTGTCTTACTTTTAATTTGGGGGCATAAATCAATATTTTGTGGTTATTTTGCTTAGTCTTGTAGTTCCATGGCAACTAGGAAATCTCCTTCTGTAATAAACAGCAACAATTGAAATCTAGTGTGACCTTCAACCTAACCAATGTCAATTTTCTCTGAGCTAAGAAGAATTTGTAGTATTGTACCCTTGGTTCTGGAAAACACTATTTAATTATACAATATACCTCAGTTTTTTTGGCATTCAAGGAATGATGTAGATTTCTCTTTTTACGTAGCACTTTAAAGGACATTGAAGGGTAGTTTCAAGTTTATTGATTTTGTTTATTTTATTTATTTATTTTTTTATGCTATGATTGCAATTTGGAAGTTTTTCATTGATTTTTAAAAATATATAATTACATGTCTATCACTGAAATTTCCACTACCTTGTGCTAGTTATTGTCAATTACATCCATGTTAAGTGGGTATAAAATAAGTCCAATTTATTTGGTAGTTTATTCTCATGTTATACAGGTATAAATGATTACCATATAGTGCAAAAAAGCTGAATCTATTCTTTCATATTCAGAATATATTTTGTAATCATTATGGACATTCATTTAAGTGGCTAACAAGCATGAAAATAGAAAAGTTAAACATATTCTATTTAATAAGACTTAAAGACTGTGAAATGAGAAATATATTACAAAAGTACTCTAGAGGTCAATATGTTAAAAAGTTGGATGTTATGTCTGGAAAAGAAAAGACTGCATGGAGGAATTTGGGACAGACTGTTTAGTCAGAAGGTAATTAATGGACAGAAAGCACTGATATAGAACTTGCAACAGTGAGCATATAAATAAAGTCTTTAGACAAATATTTGCAAGAAAAAGAAATGAGAGAGTACAAACGTTTGATGGACTTAGATGAGCCACAAAGTATTCTTTCATGCTGCAGTATTATTTTAGCAATGGAAAATATTTTCCCACTCACTCGAGCTAAATAACGTATGAGTATGTAATTTATTTCCAAGAAAGATTTTTAACAGTAAAATAACTAAAGGTTCACTCCAGTATGGGTTCTTTAATATTTTTAATAAAAAGACAGATTATATATATATATTTTATTCTCACTACTTAATAGTGAAAAAAAATAGCATAACTACTTTTTTTTTTTTTCACTACTTATAACCCTGCTCAAAACTCTGACAATCAATTTGACAACACAGTTAAACAAATTCCATCCTACAGCCATTTCCTAGGTAACCATCCACAGAAATAAATTGTACACAGTGGGAGAAGAAAACATCCATGCTTTTTATGCCTTTCTGATCCAAATTTTGCCACCACTATTCATTTTTAATTTACTTATT
Organism: Anser cygnoides; assembly: GCF_040182565.1. Taxonomy (NCBI): domain Eukaryota; kingdom Metazoa; phylum Chordata; class Aves; order Anseriformes; family Anatidae; genus Anser; species Anser cygnoides. The sequence continues at coordinate 171,607,514 of NC_089873.1, read as the reverse complement.
ACTAGTCATTTGTAGATGAAATCTGACTCTATGAAGTCTTAGGAAAAAGACATTGCCTTTTTATTAGCAAAGTATATAGAACAAAGGGATCATGCTAAAACATGGAATTTTGAGTATATTAAAATAAAAATGGCAATCATAACTTTTTGCAGTTGACACAAATGCAAAGAGTTAAAAGAACAAACAAACAAAAACAAAACTGTCCACAAGTTAAATCCATGTATATTTCATGGTACTGACATATATCTTTCTAGTTTAATCATGAAGGGAGATTGACAGTATGCAAGTTCTGATCATATGTGAATATTCCACATAACTTTTGCCTCATTACTTGCAGAACACTCTTAGAATCATAAAATATCCAAATTGGAAGGGACTCACAAGTATAACTGAGTCCAACTACTGGGTCCCCAAAGGACCACCGAAAAAATCAGACCAGGTGTCTGAGGGTGTTGCCCAAATGATTCTTGAACTCCAGCAGGCTCGGTACCATGGCCACTCTTCATTATACCTACAACTGGACTGCTCAAAAGACACTCCTATAGCTCAAATTACCAGGTTGACTCTACACATTTACCCTAAACTTCTGTATAGGCCATTACCAGTGTTGCTCCTCCCTTCAGCAGATCTAATTTTAGGTTTAACAAATCTGCTCTGAATGGGGTTTTTCTTTCTTTCCCTCTACCACCTTTCTCTGTGCCTGGATTCTTCAGTACAGTACTGAAAAAAAAAAAAAAAAGAAAAAAGAAAACAAAAAGAAAAACAACAATAAAAACCTCAAATCCCCAAACCCAGAGTCCTTCCATCTTTTCAAAACTTCCATGCACAAGAAACCCTTGAGTATACTATTTCTTTACACACAGGCCAACAAAAAGAAAAACAAAACAAAACAAAACAAACAAACAAAAAAACAGCTCTTTCTTATGCACAAGTTACTGCTTGAAACTTAGGCTGAAAACCAACCAACCAACCAACCAAACAAACAAACAACAATGGTATCCTAAAGCTGGAAATTGAAATGTCATTCAGAGAAACTGTCACCAGAGGAAAAATGTTATAGCTGAGGCTTGTGTAGCAGCTATTTTCTGGATAGAGGCAACTTTTAGGAATAAGTGAGTAATATTGACTTTGCTTTGAAGATAAGTGAAAATATGAGAAAGGGAGGAGGGATATTGAGAAGGGAGTACATGAGCAATATCTGACTCAAACCAGGAGAAAAATTGTCCATTTTACCTTTGGTTGAGAAGACTGGGATTCCTTAGACCAAATCCTTCCTTCTCCCCCCTTCTATCCGCACATGCTATTGCTTTCTGCTTAGGGAAGAGGAAAAGGCCTTGTGTTTGTGCATATCCTCCATTTCTCCTTCTTCATCTCATTCTCATCACTGTGGAAAGCAAAACAGAAAACTTCGAAGTCTCTCAGCCCTACTATCATGGTTTCTCTTTCTTTCTTGTGCTACTGATAGACTAAAAGCAGTGCTAATCCATCTTTGACCAGCCTCACAAAAATATTCAGGGGCTGTTTCTGGCATGGAGAAAATTTCTTTAACGAGAGTAGAGAGTAGGTTGGAGGGAGAAAGTAGTCTCTGCAGAAAGGCTGGCAAGGATGTATAGAAAAGAGATCCTCATAATCCCTGACATCCCTCATTCCCCTGTGCATCCAAACCCAATCAAAATATTTTAAACCTCTGTTGTATCAGAATCATCTGGAAATGCTGCTCATCTTACAAAGACATGTACTCAAAGCCCAATCCTCACTTTTCTGTTGTCATGATCATTTTCACTCATCTGTCCCATCTGTAATATTCAACCTAGTCAGCAATACTGAGAAGAACTAGGCAACTATACAAGTAGTAGATGAGGCAGAGAAGGTATTCTACATACGGTTGTGACTAGGGCCACAAAAACTGAACAGTTTAGAGAAGGTATTTTTAAGCAACAAATGAACTACTCTTTTGTGTCCAATATATAGCATGCACTTAGTCACCATTTATGTTTTTAAGAAATGAGTACAGAAGCTGGCACCTACTGCTCTCTTGGAGACCTACCATGAGGTCTGTAGAATATTTGATAGTCTTATTTAACCAGATTTGGACTCTCATCCTTTTGAAATAATAATGATAGTTTCCTATTTTTTTTGTGTTTTTTTTTTTCTTTTTTTTTTTCTTCTCATCCTAGAAGTCCTACAAGTGTTTCTCATCCTACAAGTCCTACATGACTACTTCAGATGAGTTCAAAACATGCTAATTATCCACATAAATTCAGGTTTGTTTGTTTGATAGTTGAATCACTCACTCAATAAGAATACCGGGAATGTCACAAGAAAAGACTGCAGTGTGTTGATAGAAAACACTTACAAATCAAACAGCAATTTGCCTGGTGTTTGGCTTAATATTCTTCTGTTATTTTAATCTAATTAATCTTACTGCTTTGATTCAACAGAATCAATTTTCCCAGGTTGTTTATAAAGTTAATTGGAAAGTTCATGTATGATCTGAAGCTTCTGCATCTATTTCATCTTAGTATCTATTTTAGTTACAGGTTTTGGCATACTCCTTTGCACATTTTTTTATGCACTTGATATTTCTAAAATATAAACATTAAAGAGAGAATTATAAATATAAAATATGCTCCAACTTTGATTTCTTTGGGCATTTTAATGTGGAAATATTTTATATTGTACGAAGTTGCAAATGCTTTTTCACTAACTCTCAATTGCATTATGGTAGTAAGTAGATTTCTGACAACCATCTGCTTAGACCTTACTTGCTCCTAATAGGACCTTTGAAATTAAAATAGTGATAAAAGGAAGGAAGTTAAGATGAGAACTGCCAGTCAATTTAAGCTATAATTCTATGGTATGTTGTGGGGATTGCTACCAATGCTACAGGAAGATACTATACAACAAAGTAAAACTAATGCAATGTGTGTGCATTTATTACTATATCAATAGATAAACAAATAGAATATAATGATAACTAGATATAGTTTTAGAATGATAGAATCTAGTTATCACTTGATTCTATTTGTGTATCTATTGTGTATCTATTTGTGTATTTGTATATTAATAAATTATATCTAGTTATCATTAGTATATTTTCTTATAATAATCATACACATATATACATATATACATATATGCTTGTTTTCAACACTTAAAATACGTGTTGTGTATTTTGTTCCAATATGAACAAGTTGTTCAAGCTGTTCCAATATGAACATTTACAGGTGCACATTTTATACATTAAAAGTTTTCATCCTGTAAATTTTTTTACAGTTTTCATCCTGTAAATTATTTTCTCAAATCCTGTTTGATTTTATGAGGATATTAATTACATATCATTCAGTTGTTTATTTCACCTCATTTTTCAAAATTTTAATATTTTGGGGCAGTTTTCCATGAGAGCACATAAAAATAATGAGTGATAGTAGTAATATTATGAGCGTGACTAAATGTATCTAGAAATTCCATTGTTTCAATCTTTTAGAGGGTAAGAATTTTGCATAACTACTGACCCATGTCTGCACAGTGTATTCTCATTAATGCAATTCCCTGAACTTCAGCCAGTTGCAGGTGACTGATCTGCATAATCACTGTATATTTAATTCACTGTGGGAGTCCATGCCATGCGAACAATGTCCAATGTTATAAGAACAATAGGAAAAACTATCACTGTTGTAAACACATGATAAAACACACAGAATCTGTATAATCAAGCATAATGCAGTGTAGAAGTGACCCTTTAAAAAAGTTTCTGCCTTTTAGAAAGATCCTACTGGCTGTTGAAGACTAGTTGCCATGAATGAAAAGCAGAGTATCAGTAAGGTGGGTTCTCAGTTCCATGAGCACAAATTTCAAATTAATTCAGTGCATGAAGAAAAAAAGCATTTCTGATCATTCTTCAGTGGTGCCATATGTCCTATCTGGCCTCTGCAAAATGCCAGATTTGGTGTATTTTATCACTTTTTTTTTTTTTTTTTTTTTTTCACTCACAAGCCAGTGATTATCTTATCTATTGATTTTCAGCAGGAGTCTTTACAAGAGAGAGAGTCTTTGTCAGGTTCTGAGTGGAATAACTTCATGTTACCCACCTTTACACATTTACATGAGTGGTTTGTTCTTCCCTGTTGTCACTTAATGAAACTGTCTAGTGTTCAATAACTGCACAGACAAATGTGTTATACAGAAAGCCAGCAGCTACTTTTGTGCTGTGAACAGCCAAGACTACCTGTGTGTAAATGTAGGCACTACTGTGATAAAAAAAAACTCTACAGGAGAAATGTTTGATTTCTTGGATCAGGCTTGGTTAGGATAGGCTTGATAATACACAGCTTCAATGTACAAGCTGGTCACACACTATACTTTATCTGAAGATATGGCAAGGAGTCTGGACCAACAAGCACAGCTCTGGCACTGCTGATCCCCATCTACCATGTGTTTAGACCTAGTTTCAGCTGCAGCTCCCAGGCTCTCACAGGTAACTATCAGAGGCTCCCAGCCTCCAGGCTGCTCTGCAGGGTACACCCACTCCTCTCTAAACCACCATTACCACTTTGCTGCTCCCTTTGTCTTTGAGAATCATGATGCTCTGTGGTATTTGGATCAAAACCTTCCTGAATTTGCTCAACCACAGTGCCATACAGGTTTTACTGTCTATATTTGTGCACTATCCAAAAGCACGCACCTTCCCAAGAAAGCCTCTGTGGTACTCCCTCTGCAGTATTGCTTCTTGTTTTGCACTGGTCTCTTTCTGAAGTCCAAAATTTTAAAGCCCAATCTACAATGTAATGGTATTGATTAATTTCCCTGAAACAAGGATAGAAGTGAATAAATAAAAAATAAAAATTAAAAAAAAAATAGGTAAATAAAAATTAGGCAAAAAATGTGGATCCTGGTTGAACATACCATATTCCAGTTTGTATAAGATATACTTAATAAAACATAATATATTTCTCACTGAAATATGGACTGGAACAAGAGACTTTGTCTCTATTAGGAAATTAAACAGCTGTGAGAAAATGTAACTAGCTTGCTGGAAACTTGAACCTGACCACCAATAGCTATTAAATTGCAAAAAGGCTCCTGGGCTGGTTTTGTCCTGAGCCTGAGAGCACTCCTAAATTATTTCCAGATAAAACTTGGCAGTTACCACAGACCATCGTTCCTGATACATATTTGGATATGGCCATCTAGTTAGTTACAAATGATAGGGAAATTTAACTTTATGCATGCAGACAGTTCTGTAATAATTTTGTAATCTTACTGCCAGATAAAGGTTATAAACCTGTTTAATTTGCTACTTTAGATGTACACTGAGTCTCTGCCAGCAGTTTGCAACTAGGTTATAGAGCTCTTTTGTTTTTGCTTGTGTGTATTTTAATATTTTACATAACCGGCAAGAAGCTGAACAATAAGACTTAATTCTTAATACATTTCAACACAGAGAGCATCTGGGACATATGAGAGTTGGTACTGAGGAAAAAATGAGCAGTTCATTTGCTGAGGCCACCACCTCACTGTGGTACAGGTGCAGAGATCCAGGGGATGGCCCTTCCTGTGAATTTCATGAAGTTCAACAAGGTGAAGTGCAAGGTCCTGCACCTAAGCTGGGGAAATCCCAAGCACAAATACAGGCTGGGTGGAGAATGGATTGAAAGCAGTTCTGAGGAGATGGACTTGACAGTGTTGATGGATGAAAAACACCACATGAGATGGCATGTGTGCTTGCAGCCTAGAAGGCCAATCACATCCTGGGCTGAATCAAAAGAAGCATGACCAGCAGACCAAGGGATGTGATTCTCCTCCTCTGCTCTCCTATTCTGACTCACCACCTAGAGTACCGCACTCAGCTCTGGAGCCTCCAACATAAAAAGGATGTGGATGTGTTGGAGTGAGTCCAGAGGAGGGCCGTGAGAATGATGAGAAGGTTGGAGCACCTCTCCAATGAAGACAGGCTAAAAGGGTTGGGGCTGTTCAGCCTGGAGAAGAGAAGGTTCTGGGGGAGAATTTAGAGCATCCCTTCAGTACCTAAAAAGTGCCTACAAGAAAGTTGTAGAGGGACTCTTTATCAGGGAGTGTAGTGATAGAACAAAGGGTAACAGCTTTAAACTAAAAATTTTAGATTTAGATTAAATATAAAGAAGAAATTCTTTATTCAAACAGAGGGTGGTGAGGCACTGGAACAGATTGCCCAGAGAGGTTGTGGATGACCCATCCCTGGAGGTGTTCAAGACCAGGCTGGATGAGGCCCTGGGAAACCTGATCTAGAGGGCGGAATCCCTGTCCTTGGAAGGTGGGTTTGGAACTAGGTGATCTTTAAGGTCCTTCCAACCCAAGCCATTCTATGATGGTTATTATTTCAGCTGATGGATATCTAAGGGTTCTTTCATTGTCCTACACATGAAAGAATAGCACCATGTCTGGTGCTATTTGAGACGTCTTTGGCTAACACTCTAAGCTAAGGTTGGAAGATGCACAGGACGAGGAGAAGTCCATTTTAAGGTGTATCATATGGCAGTAGATGACATCTACTATTCATCAAGCAACTTGCTCTTGACAGTCAGTAACATCTAGATTGCTATTCAGGTGAGAAAATACTTACTTTAAGATATGAGAAATGCAAGATAAATATATTTGCCAGACCTCGATTAAATATAGAAACTTACACAATTCATCTTTAGACATCTAAATTCGACTCCCAACTGAAATGTCTGCAGCAAACATTGCATAAACACGAAGAGTATATTCTTGAGGGAGGATTTATACACCAGCCATGGAAATCAGTGGATATATTGAAGTATACAGAGGAAACAAGGAATTTAAGAGGTTATCCATATGAATCTGGGTATGGCTGTGCTTGAATGAATAACAGAATCTGGAAAATTTAAAATTTGCTGTGATCAAGCCATAGAAGTTAAATGTTGAAGCTTACCTAAATTCTTAATTAGATCATATTCAAACTCAAGTGTCTACCTCATGGCTGCTCTCTGACTAGAGAAAAAGATAGTGAAACAACTTTTCCACTGGGAAACAAACCAGACCAAATCAAGTGGTATTACTTAGGAGGCCTGCTGCTATGAACACTATAATATAACTTAAGAGTCCCAAAAGATGTCCTATCTTAAATAGAACAGAACAGTTGTTAATAGCTAATCAGTGGGGAGATCAGGTTCATGCTCAAATGAATTCTTAGTATGTAACAGTGACAAGTTGTAATGGATATACCTTTAAACTGTTGTAACCCATGATTTGATTTGTATGTTATAGGAAGCACTATAGCAGAAAACACCTGAAACAACAGAGGACAAGCCTCACAAGAAGCACTGCAAGTGCAGCAGTGACACTTCCTGAGTTTTCTTTGGTGCCCAATAACCACATAGCACACTACCTCTCCTGTCCTAAGCAACCACTGTAACAGATAGAACCCAAGTCTTGGACTAAATTACCCTGGTGGTCATTTTATAAACATTTTATGGACAATTTACAGTGCTGACCCATAGACTATGGGATTGATATCTGTGTATTAATCCAAGGATGAGAAGGAGGGGAAGGGGTTAATGAGGACGTATTGGATGGTGTGGGAATGAGCATGATGTAAATGGTATGAAATAAGAGGTGGACTCTATTGGTTTTGTCTAGGATTAAGTTAATTTTCATATGGTGCTGTTTGGGATTTTTGATGAAAACAGTGTTGGTAATACACCAATGTTTAACTGTTGCTGAACAGTGCTTGCACAGCACCAAGGTTTCTCACACTGCCCTGCCAGTGAGGAGACTGGGTGGTGCACAAGAGACTGGGAAGGGGGACAGCCGGAACACATAACCCAAACCAGCCAATATGATACCATATGATGTCGTGCACAGCAATAAAATCTGAGAGAGGGAAAGAAGAAGGGGTGACATCTGAAGTTATGTTTTTTTGTCTTTCTAAATCAACAAATTACACATGATGTGAAGCCCTGCTTTTTTGAAAATGCCTAAAAATCTGTCTGCAGATTGGAAGTACTGAATGAATTTCTTATTTTGCTTTGTTTGCCTGTGTTGTTTTTGCTTTACCTATTAAACCACCTTTATCTTAAAGCAGAAGTTTTGTCAATTTTACCTTTCCAATTCTCTTCCCTATCCCACTGGGGGAAAGTGAGTAAGCAGCTCTATGGGGCTGAGCTGTCTACTGAGATTAACCCACAACATGTGTAGTAGAATCATGAATAGATCCAAAGTATGTACTATAATCACCATAATCACCACTAAAACTACTCATTTATAGGATGAGATTTCTTCATCGACATTTCCATGGAGTCCTTTCTCCATGCACTTAGTGGTGAATGTTATATAATCAAAGATGGGATAAACAGTATTCATCCTGCAAAACTAGAAGTGATTGTAGCAATCGTCATTTCTTGTCTTCAGCACAAGTACTGATAGGAAAAAAAAAATAAAAAAAAAATTGAGCACCTGTACTATTAACCAGTTGTTAAGCTTTAGGAGGTTTTCTCACTTGTCACCCAGATCATCTTGACAGAAGCTAGCCACAATATCACCATCATAAAGTTATGAATTGAAATAAGGGTGGAATTTAGTAAAACCCTTAGTAGACATGTAAGCAACAAATTTTGTTCACATGTAATTATTTACATGTAATTATTTCTAATAAAAGAGAGTTAGACTTACTAAAAGTCTATCACAAGAGAAATATCAAGTACATCACTGAATTGTGGGTGACAATGTCTGAAAATCCAAAGTTTTTTGAGATGCTTCTTTCTCTTTCCCTAATTTTACAACAGAGCAATCAAAGAGAAAATACATCAGCAAGTCTATGAAAACCTAGTTTAACATGAAAAGCTAGTAGCCATTTTTATTCAGGCTAACCAGAAAAACATGGAAATTTATTCTAGGTCATATAATAATATAATCATAAAATGGCCCGGGTTGGAAGAGACCTCAAGGATCATCTGGTTCCAACTCCCCTGCCATAGGCAGGGACGCCATCCACTACAGCAGGTTGCTCAGGGCCTCATCTAACCCAGTCTCGAACACCTCCAGGGATGGGTCATCCACAACCTCTCTGGGCAATCGGTTCCAGTGCCTCACTACCCTTACAGTGAAGTATTTCCTCCTAATGCCTAGTCTAAATCTATCTTCTTTCAGTTTAAGACCTTTCCCCCTTATCCTGTGATTATCTACACAAGTAAAGGGTCCTCCATCCTTTTTATAAGCCCCCTTTAAGTATTGAAAGGCTGCAATGAGGTCACCCTGGAGGCTTCTCTTCCGTAAGCTGAACAGCCCCAGATCTCTCAGCTTTCTCAGGTCAGTGGAAGATGATAAAATAGTTATACTGAATGACGCTGCAGTCAGCTATTTTAGAACAATATGAGTAGCAGACCCAAAGGCAAATGTAAAGTCATTTCCAAATCATAATCAATTGAAATTTAATTTTCTGACTGCTGATTTGCAGCCCTTCATAGTATGTTAATTTATGTTATTACAGCACAGAAAAGCAGCTGTGATTGCAACTTTCTATGTTCTGATAATGCACCCTCCTAGAGCCATGTAAAAAAAATCACAGAAAGCAACTGCCAGATATGCCTATTTTGTACTTTGCTGTGATATTTTGTACATCATGCTGTTATGTTCTGCAACTCAGCATGAAAAGATATCCCTTTCTTAGAGGGAAAAATAATAGGTTGGAAGAGACCTCCAAGATCACCGAGTCCAACCTCTGACCTAACACTAACAAGTCCTCCACTAAACCATATCACTAAGCTACACATCTAAACGTCTTTTAAAGACCTCCAGGGATGGTGACTCAACCACTGCCCTGGGCAGCCCATTCCAATACCTAACAACCCTTTCAGTAAAGAAGTTCTTCCTAATATCCAACCTAAAACTCCCCTGGTGCATCTTTAACCCATTCCCCCTCGTCCTGTCACCAGGCACGTGGAAGAACAGACCAATCCCCACCTTATTACAACCTCCTTCAAGGTACCTATAGAGAGCGATAAGGTCACCCCTGAGCCTCCTCTTCTCCAGGCTGAACAACCTCATACTCCCTCAGCCTCTCCTTGGAAGTCTTGTTCTCCAGACCCCTCATCAGCTTTGTTGCCCTTCTCTGGACTCACTTGAGCACCTCCATGTCCTTCTTGTAGCGAGGGGCCCAAAACTGAACACAGTACTATAGGTGCGGCCTCACCAGAGCCGAGTACAGGAGAGGGAGAGAAAAAAAAGATAGAAAGTTCCAGTTAGTACTTAGGTGTCAAGTTCCTGAGAGCACCTATAGGCAGACAACACTTCCTGGCTTCACCTCAGACCTGACTTGCCATGTCACATTAGATGTTCACCAGTCTGTTGAAATCCTGGCCTGTTTCCTTTGCTCAGCCGTCAAGGGACAGTGATCTTGCATTTGTTGAAGGCACAACTTGTACTTTGGCCACCCTTGGCTGCTGGCTCACATCTCCTTGCAGAGTACCTCTGCTGCTTATATGCCTGGACAATTGGAATCATAGAATATCCTGAGTTGGAAGGGACCCATAAGGATCATTGAGTCCAACTCCTGGCACCACAAAGGTCTACCCAAAAATTCAGACCATATGACTAAGAGCACAGTCCAAATGCTTCTTAAACTCCATCAGTCTTGGAGCTGTGACTACGTCCCTGGGGAGCCTATTCCAGTGCGCAACAACCCTCTTGGTGAAGAAACTCTTCCTGATATCCAGCCTGAACCTACCCTGTCGCAGCTTGACACCATTCTCTTGGGTTCTATCACTGGTCACTAAAGAGAATAGATCGGTCCCTCCTCTCCCCCTTGTGAGGAAGCTGTAGACCATGATGAGGTCTCCCCTCAGCCTCCTCTTTTTCCAGACAAAAGTCTGTAGAAAGGAAGACTTTTCCTTTATTGAGGAGTATCAGGTTAGAGATCATTTAGGCAAACCTGGCACCCACAAATCTATGGGCCCAGATGGCACGTACACATAAGTGTTGAGGGAGATGGCGGATGTTACTGCTATCCACTCTCCATCATCTTTGAAAGGTCATGGAGAACAGGAGAGGTGCCTGAGGAGTGGAAGAAAGATCAGGTCACTCCAATCTCCAAAAAGAGCAAGAAGGAGGACCCAGGAAACTACAGACCAGTCAGCCTTACTTCCATCCCTGGAAAAGTGATGGAAAAGCTCATCCTGGAGGTCATCTCCAAGCATGTGGAGAAGAAGAAGGTGATCAGGAGTAGTCAGCATGGATTCACCAAAGGGGAAATTATACTTAGCCAATCTGAAAGCCTTCTATGATAGAGTGACTGCGTGGGTAGGTGAGGGGAGAGGAGTAGATGTTGTGTACCTTGACTTCAGCAAGGCTTTTGACAATCTCCTACAATATCCTGATGGGTAAGCTCAGAAAGCGTGCAGGAAGTGGCAAACTTATACTGGCAAATATATTGAAAAGCACAGATCCCTTCAAAAAGTCTTGTGAGACTCTAGAAGAGGTTAGTTTTTGTTTTTGTTTGTTTCTTTTTTGTTTTGTTTCATTTTTATTGTGTTGTTGTTGCTTCCAATTTCATAATTCTTTTTCTGAATTTTAGGCCTGTTGCTTCCTAATATAAAATTCCTAGTAATGGAGAGCAGATTATTCTTCTCCCACAGCTTTTTAAATACTTGAAGTCAGTTTAGTTTGTCTCTGTTTAGTACTGTTTTCCAAGGTAAGCAGCTCTAATTTCTTTATGGAGTAAAATTTCAAGAGGCTCATTTTTTGTTGCTCTTTCAGAAATCGGACCTGCCTATACATAGCAGTAAAGTGAAATTCGAAAGTGAAATTCCAAAACTGCATATGATATTCTGGCTGAGGCTTCATTAATGAGAGGAAAGAAAAAAAAAAAAAAAAGAAGAAAAAAAAAAAAAGTGCTTCTTAATGTATCATATAGGCTATTCTCTAATTTACATCTCTAGGTACAGTGATCAGTACTTGTAATAGTTTATTAGTTGATTCTGCCTAAATGTAGAACCTTAATTTTTCAGACAATTTTTCCAATTCATCAATCTACTGTACCTCAATTCATCAATTCTGTACTTCAGTCTGAAGACTATCATTCCAGTCTGGAAATGGTTGCAAATGTAACATTCTTACATTCATATTGTTATTGACAAGAGTGATCCAAGACAGACCACTTGTAACTGACAGAGAAAATTCCTTTTTCAGTGGAGCTTTCAAGTTATTTTTTTTTTTAGATGGCTTCAACTAGACCATGTATTCATACCTTAATTATTAAATTACATTAAATACTTTTTAAAATTTTTTCTAAGGTAGCTTCTTGTACCACAGAAAACCATATGTGAGTACATGAAATGATAGCTTTTTGGGAATCTAGTGGAATGTCTTTAAAAAATTCCCATGTCTCACAGAAAATATCTGTTCCCAGGAATATACATTACATTTGGTTTAACTGCTGAATATTGTCCTTTTCTGAAATTCTAAATATTCATTGGTCTCTATTATATTCTGTTTGCATAAATTAAGTGTAACCAGATCATGATCTCTTCTAGTCATGCAATAAATAATTTGTGGATCAATTTATCTGAACCATAAAGTTTAAAACTTAATAATTCTTATCTCTGTAGAGAAATCCCTCTGTTTTATTCTAAGACATTGTAATTTTATAAAATCCAGCATGTTTTGCAATGTCTTCCTGAGCTGTATAATGAACATAGTTTCTCTATAATTTTAATAAATGAACATAATTTCTCTAGTGATATCAGATGGTGCATTAACATGGCTTTGGTAATAAACTAAAGAAAGTCACGTTATGAGTTTGTATATTGATGCGTTCAATTTTTAACTGGTATCATGTCTCAAGATTATTATTATTATTTTTTTTTGGTACAACACTTAATACCTTGCTTGACAGTCCTTCTCTCTAGTCTAAGAGAAAGAAAAGTACAAAATCTATTAACAGTAGACAATGTGGAGGAGGAAACCTTATTTTGTGGAGGTAGGCAACCATTTTATATGTATGCAAACATTTTTCCTCAAGGTCAGAGAAAAGGGATTTGTTTTATTTCATTTTATTTACTAGTACAGATTTAAACATAAAAAAATGAATGGAAGTATCTATTTTTTTCTGTTTCAATACTCCAGTCATAAGAGGCATCCTGTTTAGTTGCAATAAAACCAGCAAAACCTCATGCCTAACTAGCTTGTACTTCTCTTGCTTGTTCTCTCAGCTTGTCATTTGTATGTAGTCAGCTACAATGTTTTCTTTCTATTGTGCGTCAGTATTAACAAGTATTGTTTTTATTTATTTATTTATTTATAGAGTTCTTATGGACATACAACAATACATCACTCTTCTAGTACTATAAGGACCCACTTCTCCTTCCATTGAACCTATTGGTAAAAGACAATTTCTCTGAAGTGTGAGAAAAATCAAGTTTTAAGCTCAGAGCCGGCCGAAGAATATAAAAGGGTGTATGACACAGTCTCCTTGGTCAATGACAGCCAAAACTGATTCACTATTTATTTTTAATTGAATGAATGTTAAGAGCTAAAATACTACAAGTTAGAACACATTTCATTCTCACACAATTAGTAGGAACAACTGTATTTTGACTGTCTTTCCAGGAGTCAGAAAGGCTTTCTGCACATTCTTACTAGTACTTTTAGTATAAAATGTTTTATTTTGAGTATGTGTATATATAAAATAAAGTTTTCTTATGTCTTTCAAATAAGTCATTTAACTGTGACTCAGGCCCTATATCTAAAATAGAACCATATTCCATCCTTAGTCACTAATCACTAATTGCTTTGGTGTTGAAACATATCAATAAAAAGAATACTGACTCAGTCAGTTAATAGACAGATAAATATTTTCCTAGCAGAAATAAATCACATCAGTATATAGAGTACCACAATGATTTGTTCTGCCCATCTACTATTTCATTCCCCCACTGCATAGACAGCCTGTCTGCATACAACCACAAGAAAAAGATCATTATTTCTACATTAAGTAACAGTATAAAGAATAATGGGACTAATAATTAAAAAAAATAATTAGATATAAAAGGTATTCGTAAGGCTTTTGGCATCAGAGGTGGAATTCCCTTCTTGCCCCAGAACAGCTGATCCAACCAAGGTATATACTTATCATATGATTAAAAAGCTGAAATTCTTTGTATTTTATCAAATCAGCACAAAGTGCATGGTTAACAAATTCATTACGTGTGACTTTGTTAAATGTAGAAATGGAATTCAAGCTGGACGTCCTAGGACTGTAAATATATAATTCTGGGGGAAAACGGCATAGGAATGCTGCTTTAGAACTATCACAAGTTTACTGCTGCTTCTAACAAGAATTTAGTTTCACTGTGTTGCTTCAGGATTTGGGAATTCTGGGTATGTGGGAAATATTGCAAAGGCTTTTTTTTTTTTTTTTTTTCTTTTTTTTTTTTTTTTTTTTTTCCTGTTATTTGTTTGAAAACACTGGATTTAAGAAGCATTTAGTATTTCAGTTCTTTGGATAACATTAATTTTGCACCAGACCAGTTTGAAAGTTAAATGAACAATGTAATATATTAAAATGAAGTACAACTCATATCCAACATAGGTCCATAGATGGAAATTTAATCTTACAGAATATTCAAATAATCTAAATAACAAATTTGGAAACCTTATAACGCAATGTTGGACAATGTCTTCCTGTTGAATTAGGGTAATTTTTCCAAATATATTTTATGCTATTAATTGTGCACCTTCTCAACTGAATTGCAGCTGTAAGCGGTAATAAATGAAAAAGCATTACTCTAGTCTATGAAAAAGACTAAATTTGGAGGCTAAATTTATCTCTTGTGCATTTAAACAGCCAAATTCATTAGGCAACCAAGATAATTTTCCAAACATTTTGAGAATCAGTCCTGTATGTCTCTTAGCTTTTCACCAATTCAAGAATAACACATAGAAATAGACTTGCTCTAACCAATCAGGGCACAGAGTAACTAAACTGCTATTGATGCATACCTGTATAGATTTTTCCTTAGCTATGCGTTTCTCTACACATTGGTTGGTTGAGTTTATCTGATTTACATAATCACCGTACAGTTATTTCTCAATAGTTCAGGCTGTTCAAGCTGTTTACCATCAATAAAGATGCAGCCTCATCTTCTCTTTCTTTCCAACTGATGTAGAAAAACTCTAAATTTTATGTGAAAGAATAGAATAAAATATGCAAAAAATCAAAGAAAATGGAGCTGCCAAGCAGTTGAAAGGAAAACTGTATTAAAGAAGTTGATTCACTGGATTATTCCTATTTCCATAAACATACCCCTCCCCATCCTAATCTTTATCTTGTGCAAGCAGGTCAACAACGTTCTTGTCCTCACAAGAATTGTAACTATTTATTTATTTCTTCCTAGCCTCATTGGGAGAATCCCATTCCATCCCTTCTGTCTAGTAACATATGCAGTTATTCTGACGAAAGAAGAGCTTTGCAGATGAATGGGAACTGGAAGAAAAAGGATAAGAAATAGAAAGAGCAATGTGGGAAGTATTTAGTAAAATGAAGGTTTGGAGAAATGTAGTGGAAGGTGTACATCAAGGGTAATTAAGATGCTTTTTTTTAAATTCAGTTAATGTTTGGTCCATTTATATCATTTATCTTCGAATACATCTTCATCCATATTTCACTTAGTAACTTTCCACTGTCACCAGATTCACTACTACTTGAGTATTCTTGTATAGTTTGTCTCATTTAAATTTGTATTGAGATTAATCTGTGATAATTTCATGAAATTTAAGGCTAGAATGGTTCAATGGCTTCTTAGTATAATTTATTTTCTATTAAATGATGATTCAATTCATGTAAGAAACCTGCTTTTTCAAATGCTTTTTGTTATTAGTAAAACTCTTTGGGCATTAAGAGACAAAATTCTGATTTTAATTTTGGGGATGGGGAGCACACAGGGGGACTCCAACTATTGCTTTTAATTGCAATTTTTATTGCTGTCATAGAGTGCACAGAATAGGGACAGAATCAAAGGGTGGTAAAATCTGATGATTGCCTTATTGCAAACACATAAATAACTGTCTAAAATTCCAGTGTTAGTGTTCATTGATCCCAAGCAACTGACACATAAGAAGGCATTTCAGGTTAAAAAATGAAATCAAAGTGTAAGTTTGGATAGAGATTTATTTGTACAGGTTATCACAATTGCTTGCAATTCACCATGGAACACAATGCAAATAAGTTCTTCCTGATTTAGTTCCTTACTGACATTACAGAAAAGTCAAATTAAATTGCTTCATCACTGCTGCCCTAGGCCTTCTACTCTAGAGGACGTATATTGCCTTCTAAATTCAATGGGGTTTAGACACTGATTATCTGGGCATCTAGTCTGTAGTTCCTCATTTCTTCTTACAGTATTTATGGTAGTGAAGCCTAAATAAACATTTAATGGTAATTGAATATATTATTTCCACTGTACTTTTTGTAACTAGTTATTATCTCTTGCACTTCACTCATATATTTCAGCAGTGGTTGCTGTTATGAGAATTTAGAAAAGACTACTAGCTTACAAATATGCCTCAGATTTCCCCAGCTAGATCATATTGTGTTTTTTTTTTTCTTTACTCTTAATCATCCTTCACAAACATTGAAGTACATTTCTTAAGAGAATACTTTCCTAAATCATTCAGATGTATGGTTCAATCTATAAAGATGATTGTCTGTCTTGTGCAGATGTGGCATTTCATTTTTGAAAATGTTGCTTTTTTCCTCATAAGAAAAGTTGCTATTTCTCTTACTTAGAAAGAAAGAAAAAAAATACAAGAAAAAAAAAGAAAAACAAACAAACAAACAAAAAACACTATCAAGTTTGTAAGACTAAGGTCCTGCTAAATACTTACACAGGTCAAAAGCCATCAAGTCAGAGAGCAATGCTACATATCTTTTCTTCCTTTTCCAATTCAACAGGTATTTACCATCTTTCTGATCTCCTGGTAGCAATGATTTCCCGCTTATTTAATCTTCATTCTTTCCACAGTATATTCTATCTATTGTATTTATGATTTAATTTATTCTTTTGATCTATGCAATATTAGTTTGTGGACTAGTTTGGAGGAAAGTTTCAACAATATTTTCAGATGCAATGGGGAATAACTCTTACTTGTCTCATTATTCTTTGCTTTCTCAATTACTTCATTAACATCTTGGTCCTGAAGTACAGTCTTAATCCCCTTCATCTTCTGTCTGCTCAAGAAACAACACATAACAGATATTATATCAAAAGTCTTCAGTGAATTACTCCATTTCTCAGAAAGTCTTGCATGGAAATGTATTTTCAGTTGGTTTGAATAGTAGCTTTCTGACCTACATATTATGGTTCAAAATCAGAGAAATGCATGTATCTGCACAACCTGTATTGAACATTATGAGGTAACAACATTTATAACTAAGGTGGGGAGCTGGGGGTCAGTATCTTCTCGCAATTAGTGATAGGACTAGAGGGAATGGCCTCAAGTTGTGCCAGAGGAGGTTTAGGTTGGAAATTAGGAGAGATTTCTTCTCAGAAAGGGTAGTCAGACATTGGAATGGGTTGCCCAGGGAAGTGGTGGAGTCACCATCCCTGGGGGTGTTTAAGGAAAGATTGGACGTGGTGCTTAGGGACATGGTTTAGTGGGTGACATTGCTAGTAGGGTGATGGTTGGCCCAGAGGATCTTGAAGGTCTTTTCCAACCCTAATGATTCTGTGATTCGATGGTAATGTTAAAAAGCTCTAGCTTATGTGCAGGAGGTATCTGAACTACCCAATAACAATAAGTAAATATCCTTATTCCTGTTGTTGTTCTTGGAGTTCCTGTTGTTATTTCACTGTAAAGTGCCTCTCTAGCATTTAATGTTGCATGCATTATTATTAAATATTTCAACAACTAATAAAGTTTATGTTCAATGTGTAATGGGTTTAAGTGGCAAGGTTTTGGTAGCTGGGGGGCCATTGGGGTACGTTCTGCAAGAAGAATCGAAAAGCTGACCCATGTTAGATAAGGGCCCCGCCGCTGGCCACAGCCGAGCCAATAAGCAATGTTGTTTGCACCTCTGTGAGAGCAGATTTAAGAAAGGAAAAACAAAACAAAACAAACAAACAAACAACAACAACAAACTGCTGGGAAACAGCAGCAGGGAGAGAGAGAGAGGAGTGAGAAATAGCCTTGCAGGTGCCAAGGTCAGTGAAGAAGGAGGGCAGGAGGTGCTCCAGGTGCCGGAGCAGAAGTTCCCCTGTGGCCTGTGGTGAGGACCATGGTGAAGCAGGCTGTCACCCTGCAGCCCAAGGTGTACCACGGTGGAGCAGGGTCACAGAATCACAGAATCATCTAGGTTGGAAGAGACCTCCAAGATCACCTAGTCCAACCTCTGTCCTAACACTAACAAGTCCTCCACTAAACCATATCACTAAGCTCTACACCTAAACGTCTCTTACAGACCTCCAGGGATGGTGACTCAACCACTGCCCTGGGCAGCCCATTCCAATGCCTAACAACCCTTTCAGTAAAGAAGTTTTTCCTAATACACAACCTAAACCTCCCCTAGCGCAACTTTAGCCCATTCCCCCTCGTCCTGTCACCAGGCACGTGGGAGAATAGACCAGCCCCCACCTCGCTACAGCCTCCTTTAAGGTACCTGTAGAGTGCTATAAGGTCTCCCCTGAGCCTCCTCTTCTCCAGACAAAACAATCCCAGCTCCCTCAACCACTCCTTGTAAGACTTGTTCTCCATACTGCTCCCTGTTCTCCATTGCCTGCTGCCCTGACACTGTTCCCCCTGGCACACCTCTAGCAAGCCTTATTCCCTCCCAGTCCCCATCCCCCTTCCTACCTAGTTTAAAGCCTTCTCAATGAGCCCTGCCAGCTCCTGCGCTACTGTCCGTTTTCCCCCTAGAGACAAGTGGGACACATCTACAGTTAGCAGGCTGGGTGTCGAGTAAAGCACCCCGTGGTCAAAAAAAAATTTCTGTGTTGGCACCAGCCTCTGAGCCACGTGTTTATCAGGTGGGCTTTCCAAGTCCTCTCTGTACCTGTCCCTGCCACTGTAGGGATGGAGGAAAGCACGACCTGCACTCCCGCTCCATCTACTAATCATCCCAGTCCCCTAAAGTCCAATTTGATAGCCTTCAGGCTTCTCTCTTCAGTATCATCTCTGCCAGCCTGGACTATCAAAAGAGGGTAATAGTCAGAGTGGTGAACCAGATTAGGAAGCTTTCTGGCAGTGTCCCTGACCCTGGCCCCAGGGAGGCAGCAGACTTCCCTATGGGTAGCGGCAGGTTGACAAATAGGGCCTTCTGTTCCCTGCAGCCCATGGAGGAGACCACAGTGGATCAGATAGACCTGCACTGATGGAGGCTGCGGACTGTGGAGGACCCCCACTGGAACAGATTCCAAGCCGGACCTGTAGTCCGTGGAGTGGAGCCCACGCAGGAGCAGGTGACCTGGCAAGAGCTGCCGCCCGTGGGGAACCCAGGTTGGAGCAGTGTGCTCCTGATGGATGGACCCTGTGGTACGGACCCATACCTGGAGCAGTTCTTGAAGAGCTGCTGCCTGTGGGAAGCCCCTGCAGGATCAGTTTGGGAAGGTCGGCATCCCGTGGGAGGGACCCCACAGTGGAGCAGGGGCAGAAAGTGACCGAGAAGGAGCAGTGGATATGAAGTTCTACAGACTGACAGCAACCCCGATTCCCCCGTTCCCCTGCACTGCTTGGGGGGAGGAAGTGAAAGAGGGTGGATAAGGGGAAGGTATTTTTGGTTTCTTTCCTTTGTTTCTTACTTTTCTAGCTTGTCAGTAATAGACAATAAATCTTACTATCTCCCTACCCTGTTTTGCTCATCATGATTATTGTTGAGTGATCTCCCCATCTTTATCTCAACCCTTGAGCCCTTTGCATCATATTTTTTCTCCTTTCCTCTTTGAGGATGGGGATTGAGAGAGCAGCCATGGTGGAACTCAGCTGCCCACCCAAGTAAAACCACCACACAATGTTAACTTATATTTCTCACTATGGTCCAAATTATTTTTTCTTAACTTCTCATGTAGGGCTTGGTTCAGTTTCCAAAACATATGAGACTAGCTGCTTTTACAATGCTCTAGTTGCTAATCCAGATAGAAGCAGTTCTCTTTTGGCTCAGATTCCAAATTTGAAAATGCTTGCTACATTAAACAACTGAATCAGGCGTCTAATACACACTATGGTGATAGGGAGCATCACATTCTATTCATTTTATCCTATCACAGACATTTGGTTAGAAGTATATCTCTTCAATTTCCACCGATTTTAATGACTCATGATATGATTAATTTGCTAACACAAAGATTCTAGTGACAGCAAGATGTCATAGAGTATCTTGAATAATTTCAACCACTGTTGCAGAAAGACATTACTACTGCTTCTCTGTCAAATACAGCAACTCTGCATAAGAATTCTACAGTAGCATATAACATGCCAAACTCCATTAATAAGCATGCTTGGACAAATTAATTCCTAAATCTCTGCTAACTACCATATGAATGAAGATGAATTTATCTACTTTTACATGTATACATTCTATTCAGGGCCTCAATTAGGTTGAGTACAGATGATGTTTAGTAGTATAAGAGATTTCTTAGATTACACCTAGCATCCAGCTGCTTTTTCAGAAATTACATTCCCTAGACCTTGTCGTATTTACCACCACTATGAAGAAGCATTAAAAGCTCAAGAGTAAACATCTATATTTAAGCAGACAACACCCACTCAAAATTCTGGAGCTGAATCCCATCTTCAATATTTTTTGAACATAGAAACAGATATTTTTCACTTTGGTATTATCAGAATTATATTATTTATGAATATATTTGAAGTAGAAAAACTGTTGAAACTGTCACAAAATTATCAATTTATTTGATACTAGAATCTCATGAAAGAGTTCATGACAAAGTATTTGTTCTGATTATGAACTAATTTGTTTATTCCTCTCTAGCACTTACGTTTCGTCCTTTAACATCATTTTTATTTATTTTCTCATATTTTCTTTTTCTGATGTTATTTTAGTGTTCAAAACAATATTAGTTTGTTTTAATATCCAACAGTCATTTAAAATATTCACTTCATGAAACACAGACATGTTCATAAATATGTTTGGGAATTTTCTAGGAAGCTTTCATGATTTTTTAATTTGCACTTTTTAGATTTTATTGTTTAGGAAGAATTTTATTGTTTAGGAAGAATTCTTCATTTTTACACAATTTCAGAAGCATCTCTGTTACTCTATTCTGTAGTTAACTGTCCCATATAAAGTTTGTTCTCTTATTGGTTCTTAATTATAGAGACTATGAGCTATATCCATTTTATTTGTTTGTTTGTTTTAATCTATTATGTATTTCTATGAAAAGTCCCTCTTCTTTTTCATCAGATAATTTGTAGATGAAGAATAATAGTAAGGATTTGAGGGTTTTGTGTGTATTTTTTTTTTTTATTTTTTTTAATGAAATCACTCAGTTAAAGCGTGTTTTTTTTTTTCTTATCTACTTCATTTCTTTACGTGTGCGCGCACACACACACAAAAAAGTGTTATTTTGTTATGTTTTGAAGAGAAAATAGCTGTATCTAAACTGTAGAACAGACCCATTCTCTGGCAAGAAGAGTATTCATTGATACCAGCTGATCTTTTGGCTAAGGCTGCTGCACACTCCCTTCTTACATGCCTTTTTGTGCAATGGCATGCATGAACAGAGGAGGGAAGTAAGTGTGCACTTGCTCTCATGCTGCTGTGCAGTCAGGACATAGCCACAGAAGGTGGTCAGGTCAAGAAAATGAAAAGTGTTTTTGAAAAAAAAAATTGATTTGAAAAAAAAAAAGTGTTTTTGAAAAAAAAAAAAAGAAAAGCATTACACTTCAGGCACTGCTAATTATCTTTCCTTCCATTGTCTTTAAAAGAACACCCATCTACCCCTTTTCTTTCTTATACTCATGCTTCATTCTGTAGGAGATGAGAACAGCTAAAACAGTAACATTCATCTAGAGGCCAGGTAGTAAGCAGTCATGTATTTGAAAAAGATTCTGATGTGTGTTATGTGGTATATGGGTATATTATTTGTTAAGTGATAGGATGGATGTTGCCTGGAATCTAACAATTGCATGAGAAGTCATCCCAGAAAGCTTTACTCCTGGAAACTTCTAACTCCCACTGAGTAATTTCAGAGGGTTGACACATGTATTAGCATTGCTGCTAGATTACATCATCTCATTATCTGAGACTTGTGACTTAGATATCTATACTTACAAGTTGAACCTAGTGACCCATGTATTACTTTATGCCTCATTCTAATGAAACTTCTACCTAAAACAGCAGGATTCTCTGTGGAATGGGAAAGTAATTTTGATTCTGATGTATATCTTCCACTCAGACAAAAGTGAAAAGAAAAAAGAGCAGCTTCCTAATGAGCTGGACGTTCTGATGTGGAAGCCATAATGTGGCTAAGTGAACTGGATTTCAGTTCTTCGAAGTCTTTGATCGCCACACCTTCTAAAATATTTTAATAGCTAAATATATTAAAAATAATAATAAAACAGACACACAAAGAATCATGTTTAATAATTTACAGAATCACAGAATCACAGAATCGTCTAGGTTGGAAGAGACCTCCAAGATCACTGAGTCCTACCTCTGATCTAACACTAACACGTCCTCCACTAAACCATATCACTAAGCTACACACCTAAACGTCTCTTAAAGACCTCCAGGGATGGTGACTCAACCACTTCCCTGGGAAGCCCATTCCAATACCTAACAACCCTTTCAGTAAAGAAGTTCTTCCTAATATCCAACCTAAACCTCCCCTGGCACAACTTTAGCCCATTCCCCCTCGTTCTGTCACCAGGTACGTGGGAGAATAGACCAACCCCTACCTCGCTCCAGCCTCCTTTAAGGTACCTATAGAGTGCGATAGGTCACCCCTGAGCCTCCTCTTCTCCAGGCTGAACAACCTCATACTCCCTCAGCCTTTCCTTGGAAGTCTTGTTCTCCAGACCCCTCACCAGCTTTGTTGCCCTTCTCTGGACTCGCTTGAGCACCTCCATGTTCTTCTTGTAGCGAGGGGTTCAAAACTGAACACAGTACTCGAGGTGCGGCCTCACCAGAGCTGAGTACAGGGGGACAATCACTTCCCTAGCCCTGCTGGCAAAGCCAAGCAATATTCAAGGGAAGGGAAGGGAAGGGAAGGGAAGGGAAGGGAAGGGAAGGGAAGGGAAGGGAAGGGAAGGGAAGGGAAGGGAAGGGAAGGGAAGGGAAGGGAAGGGAAGGGAAGGGAAGGAAGGGAAGGGAAGGGGGAAGGGAAGGGAAGGGAAGGGAAGGGAAGGGAAGGGAAGGGAAGGGAAGGGAAGGGAAGGGAAGGGAAGGGAAGGGAAGGGAAGGGAAGGGAAGGGAAGGGAAGGGAAGGGAAGGGAAGGGAAGGGAAGGGAAGGGAAGGGAAGGGAAGGGAAGGGAAGGGAAGGGAAGGGAAGGGAAGGGAAGGGAAGGGAAGGGAAGGGAAGGGAAGGGGGAAAAGAGAAAGAAGAAAGAAGGAAAGAGTAAGAAAAAGGAAGGCAGGAAGGCAGGAAGGCAGGCAGGCAGGCAGGCAGGCAGAAAGAAGAAAGAAAGAAAGAAAGAAAGAAAGAAAGAAAGAAAGAAAGAAAGAAAGAAAGAAAGAAAGAAAGAAAGAAAGAAAAAGAAAGAAAGAAAGAAAGAAAGAAAGAAAGAAAGAAAAAGAAAGAAAAAGAAAGAAAAAGAAAGAAAGTGAAAGACTTCCCCTGTTCCAGTATTTCACTAAGCTTTTCCACAGCCTTATAGAAAGACCAAAATGAAACTAATCTGCAAGAAACATGAAAATAAAACATACCATTCTTAAAAAAAAAAAAAAAAAAAGGCAGTGAAATCAAAATACTCATATTAAGCATTATTCTTTACACTACTCAGGCTTTGCATGTATATTGTTAGAAAACTGGGTCATGTTCCTTAAGAAGTTTAACTGAATATTGCAACTACGAAAAATGCAGAAAATTATAGCCAGAAAATATCAGTTAAGATGAACTAAAAGTAGGACAATTACGCTTAATTTTTATTTCTTACTTAAATGTTTATAAACAATACAACAGAGAAATTACCTACTAGTTGGCATATGGGTTTTCAATACCTATCTGTATTTCAGACTAGTACAAAACTTGACTTTCAATGTCTCAAAAAAAATGAATATCTCTTATTCAGAAAGTAAAAGAACATTTTTTTCCCCCTGTAAAATCTCTCTGCCTGCTTTGTATATTTCTTCAAGTACTTATTTTCTTAAACATCAGGAATTAGATTGGTACACCTTATCTTTTTAATAAACTTTCAAGCAACATTCCCATCAACAGAAGTTTGTATTTATTTGACAGCAGTATCTGTTCCCATCTTGAGGATATCCCTAAGAAAGGAACTATACATGGTACTTTCCTCATCTTTTCAACATGATTCAAGCTCATATTATCTGATTAGACAAGAGTATGGATGATCTGAATAGAGTTGTATGCAAGATATTCTGTTTGTTTGTTTGTTTTTATTTTTATTTTCATGGTTTCCTGCTAATCTAATTTCTTAGAATCTTATTTCTTGGAAATAAGATCTTTGTTGTAATTCTGTTAAAATATGTTTGTTACATGTTTTGTACTATGGTAATAAGTATTGATAATTTTATTTTATAATATGTTCTAGTCAATTTCCTTAAATTATCCTTATCGTTAAATTGATGAGTATCATCACACAAATGACTGATAATTTTTTTTATGTTACTAAGTAAAAAGAAGTCAAGGGATGAGTTTTCACACTGGATTCCTCCTTATCCAACCCCCTTGGATATATATATATATTTTTTTTCTAACTCTTGGCTATTTATTTATTTATTTATTTATTTTGGATGACTCTTACTATCTTCTGCCAAGACAGTCTAGGTGCTAGAGAGGAATTGTCCTGACAACTATTTGGCTCAGTTGCAGATTAGATTGGCTTCATTTGTCTTTATTTTTTTATTTTTATTTTTTAATTTTATTTATTTATTTATTTTTTCTTTAACAGTTTAGATATATCCAGCATCTTCTCTCCGTAGTTATTTTGTAATTTCAGAATTTTATTGTCAGATCATTCTACAGATCATTCTCTTTGCATTCACTTTCATCTCCAGCAATAAACTGAACATAAACATTCCCCACGTAAGATATGATAAAACAAGCTGTTGGATGAATATTCTATTTGAAAATATTCTAGTCAACCAACTACCAAAACAAACAAACAAAACAAACAACAACAACAACAACAAAACAAAAAAAAGTTCTGCACCTGGGACGGGGCAACCCTGGCTATACATACAGACTGGGTGAGGAGATTCTGGAGAGCACTGCAGAGAGGGATCTGGGGGTTGTGGTTGACAGCAAGTTGAATATGAGCCAGCAGCGTGCCCTGGCCAGGAGGGCCAACCCTATCCTGGGGTGCATCAAGCACGGCATTGCTAGTTGGTCAAGGGAAGTGAATGTATCCCTCTACTCTGCGCTGGTGCGGCCTCACCTCGAGTACTGTGTGCAGTTCTGGGCACCACAGTACAAGAAGGACATGAAACTGTTGGAGAGTGTCCAGAGGAGGGCTACGAAGATGGTGAAGGGCTTAGAGGGGAGGACATATGAGGAGCGGCTGAGGTCACTTGGCCTGTTCAGCCTGGAGAAGAGGAGGCTGAGGGGAGACCTCATCGCAGTCTACAGCTTCCTCATGAGGGGGAGTGGAGGGGCAGGCGCTGACCTATTCTCCATTATCACCAGTGATAGGACCCACGGGAATGGTTTCAAGCTGAGGCAGGGGAGGTTTAGGCTAGACATCAGGAAGAGGTTCTTCACCGAGAGGGTGGTCGCACACTGGAACAGGCTCCCCAGTGAAGTAGTCACTGCACCAAGCCTGTCTGAATTTAAGAAGAGATTGGACTGTGCACTTAGTCGCATGGTCTAAACTTTTGGGCAGACCTGTGCGGTGCCAGGAGTTGGACTTGATGATCCTTATGGGTCCCTTCCAACTCGGGATATTCTATGATTCTATGATTCTAAGCAAGCATATGTCTTCATCTGAACTCACCTATAAAAGGCTTTAAAATTAAAATTAATCTCTTAAAGATTTGAATGTGATTTTGAAGTCTGTCTGTAGAGTGATTCAAATATCTATTCCAAAAACATAATTTATTTTAGAATAGCAATAAAATTAATAAACATGAATTACACTTGTGGAAAATGGATAATGACAAAGAGAAACAAAACAGCAAACTCCTAATATACTGGCATGATAGGAGTAAATGAAGTACTTAGATAGATGTCCCTGTTAGTATTGTTATATTGTTAAAGCATGATTTCATAGTTTTCAAATTGCATTTTTTTAATATGTAATGTTCTTTTACTATCTCTTTAAGATTAAATCTTTAAAATACATCTGATGTAACCTAAAAATTCCAAAATGTTTCCATACCTCTTCCATCCTTAGCTGAAGCCTGTATGCCTACTGCAATATGCAAAGTTTCTGCCTTGCTAGTGAGATAGGGGCAATTAAGCTCTGAAATAGCACACCATTATTTTTGGCATTATGTATATAATGCACAAGTTTGAAGAAATAAGAGATTACCTACTTGTTTAAGAAAGTCTGGAAAGCAATCCAGCTCTTCTCAGTCTCTGCTCACAGAATTTCTGATTGGCTGAATGGCAATTGTTTGTCTTGCAGGCTGTGTGAGAAGAACTTTATTTACATCTTTATAAAATATTAATATGTACATTTATAAACTTATAAAATACCAATCCTATGTTGGCAAATTGAAATATTTGAAATGTAGAATGCCAGTGCAACTGGTCAGATTCCCAAAAATGTAAATAATTCTCTTTACTGAAACAGAACAGCTAAATTATAAATATATATGTATACCATTTTCCCACTGTACAAGTGGCAAATATATATATATATAGTCACAATAAACAACAACAAAAAAAATTGCTTCACGATGAGATTTAGGTGAGACCACTTAATGTGGTCTAACATCTCTTAAGAGAGAAACTGTTTTGTTCCCTCCTCTTCATTTTTTCAGTCCACATTTGAGAGGAAATTGAGATGAAGCAACTCACCCTAATAGCTATAATGGACCGAGCGGAAGTATTAATTCTTTGACGTTTAGCTTTTCTAACTCAGAATAAAATACTTTTAGGCAACTCAGAAAACAGTAAGAGATGTTAACTTTCATAATATAATGTATAGTACAATCTTTATGAAAACATATTTGGGAACATGCAAATAAATATTTCAAAACTCAGGTCCTGAAATTAAAGTCTTAAATCTTTGTCAAAGCAAATGTAAATGAAAACTGAAGAAAAACTGAAAGGAGTTGATCCTGGACAATTTGTGTATGTCACACATTCATTAGAAGTGGGGCTTAATCTGACAAAATTCAGTGACCTATCATGTAAAGTCTCATCAGTTCAACCATTTTTACAGGGGATTTCAGTAGACAGTAAGATGGTTCCCTTACTTCATCATGTTTATAACCAGAGTAAGTTCTCAGCTGTAACTCAGCTGTGAAAATTTGGTATAAGGGTGAATGACCGTTTCCTATTTCATATATTTCATATATTTATACATGTATTTCATATATTCATTCATTCATATATTAATATACATATATTTCATATATTTAGATATGCATATCTTACATATATGTATCACAAAATTGGAAACTGGAAGTTGAAGACATAGGAAATATATGGATATAGATACAGGAATATATATAATATACGAATATATCTGTTCATAGATATAGGAAACAGAATATCAAATATCTGAATGAAATCACTTTTAAAAGCCATTGAGCCAAAACCACTTGTTTTCTTGGTAAATAAATCAAAATACAATCTCTAATGTACAACAACACCACTATTTAGGAAAACATCTTGTTCAGGACACAGAATTATTATAATTTTAACTTGAAGAAGGTAGTGTAGCCCTGAGCTAAAGAAATCAAAGGAGACAAAAGATGAAAGCAAGAATGAGGAAGTGGCCTGAAGGAAGATTGTAAATTGACCCATAGTAAGCTTTTGCTCATTAAGGGTCACTCCCATCCAAATGGAAATGTATGGAAATATGGGAACAGGTCCCCCGAATCCCCACCTCTACCTCCTCCCTCAATGGGCCCATGTAACACACATAGTCAAGAGGAAATAAGCTAGGTGAGCTAGGACAGCCAATCACAAGTTTCACAACTTAGCTGTGTATAAATGACTGTACTACAAGTGGGAGGTATACTTGCTTTGTCAAAGATTTCCATGCTCCTGATGATTCTGTGCAGAATTAAACAAAAGACATTTGTGTGAATTCTGACTCTGTGTGCTTATTGGCTAGGTGCACCAGGTACGAACCTATATATAACAATTGAATTTCTGTAGCTTCTTATATTTTAAAAAGGTACCTAGACGTTGGACAGGTAGAAAAAAATCAATCTAAATATCCTTTTTTTTTTTTTTTTCCTAATAATAATGTCTAAGTATCTGATGTCTCCAAGCTGTTTTCAGGCTGCTTAAACCTGGACTCATCTGATTTTCCCTTTTGAGACAGGAAAGAAATAAGAAAGGTTGATCTAAAAACATGATTGGGAATATTTTAATTTTCTTAGATATTTTTATTACTGGAATTTAAAAAGGTATATTCTAATGCCAGTTTATCACTGCCAATTAAATATCAGAATATCACTGTCATCAATAAATAAATAAAATTATGAATAAGTACTGTTCATGCTGGACAGATGGAAAAGTCAGACACTTTGAATGCCACCAATCAAGTATTACAATGGAAGGCTGCAGAAGAGGTAGGAATTGATGACTGCAAGCTTCATTTTAGTATTTTAACCATAATATCACAATATTGTACATATATATATCATTAACACAGATGTATTATTTATTGATTAGCTTGGAGGCTATCAAGTATGATGGACTTGTGATGTCTGTGTCGTTCACAGCTCATACTTGCAACTTCTATTCACTTAAAGAAATCTTACTTCAAGAAATCTTACTTCATGGATGACCTTGGCTTTAGTGTGTTTATTTTTGACTGCTTTATGCCTGGAACAAGAATAACCTTGGACTGTTTCAAGAGACATTGTCTCCCTGCATGATAAACACCTTGCCTTTCTAGTTTTATTATAGAGTTACAGGGTCTGAAATAATATTTTATTCATTTCTTTTATTCTTCATGAATGGAAAATTACTCTTACTGCATCTATTTTCCATTTCTTATTTATTTATGAGTAAATAAAAGTCAACAGCTGAAAATAAGCCTCTAAAATTAAAATCAATACGTTTTTTAAATTAGACTTATTGTTAAATTCTGGTTTTCCAATGCAGAATCAGAAGACATTGCAGAAAATAAAACAAGAGGATCCATGATAGAATGTCTTAGATGCATAGAAATCATTTTGCGTCCTCTATTAGTCTGAATTTTACTCCATCTGAATTTGAATCACAGACACACAAAGACATAGATTCAGTCAGCCCATCTTCATGCACTTAGTGTGGGATTCATTTGTCTTATCTTTAAATATTTACAATAGAGACATGCATATTTGTCTTCCTGGATTATCCTTATAACAAGGAGAGAAAAATGGGCATTTGCAAGGAACAATTAATCTGATAATGTTAAGTATCTGCTTTATGATAGAGTGAATCATTCCCCTAGATGGTCCTGTTTCTCTCCATTTATTATAAAGACAGCCTAAACATCTAAATCAGATGTGGAAATCTGCACCACAGATGCATATATATGATCAGATGATCTCACTTCCCAGGTGCTTTCAGGCAGTCTGTTCTCTTTAGTCCAGATAAATTGTAAAACTTTCAGAATAGCTGCTGGCTTATTTTCAGCCCTGGCCAGCCAGTATTTTCCCAAGTACGGTTGGGTAGTATATACAAATCAAGGATCATTTCTAACAAACAATTTAATACAGGTGAACAGTTCTGGAGAGTAAAAGAGTTTAACACACCTCACGTGCACCCTTCTTTAACAACTGACTTCAGTGCCAGGGAGTAGTCATGGGCATGTTTAATTCAATTGATGTAGTCATCATGGCTGTGGTCTCCACACTTGATAGCTACAAGCAGCAATTCTGACAAGTTATTCAGACAGAAATCATATTTTACTCTCACTATTACTCTTAATCTAAATACTTTAATTTCCCATGGCCACAATCAGTGCTGGCAGGCTAATAATTTGGAACTTACATTCCATAGTCATCATAAGAATTAAGAAAAAAAAAAGTCATTCTTGAGCTCTATTAGCTCTATTTAGAGCAGAATCCATGTCCAGTAATAGATACTTAAGGAAAAAATATGGAATATAAAAAATGTCTTTCATTTGATATACCTTGCCTGTCTCCAGCTGCTGATAGTTTAGTGACTGATGCATTGTCAAAGCTTTCATTCAAACTTCTTGCACATTTACAAGGATAGTTAGGCAGTGTTGAAAACTCTCAAAATTTCCTTAATCCAGTCAATCCTTCATCTGCTTTGAGGATATTTTAGCGATGAGTTATAGATCCCATCTGCAAGACCATTGGATCTTTCTTTTAATAGAAATGCAATGACTGTACTAATAGTATTCAGCACCAATGTAGACAGGACTAATTAGCCCAACAAAGCACATGTGAAATTTATGGCTAGAAATGTTGGACAACGAAACATGTCTGTGTCATAGTGGATAGAAAATAATGTGTGTGATATGATATTTCAAGCAAATGCACAGTGCTGAAAACATCATGGAAGAAAGCATCTTCTTATGACCCAGACTACATACTAGGTACTGTTTTCTATTTATGGATACCCTGAATTTCAATCATATTATCAGCTACCTGCTGAGTCTGGCAACATATCTAATTCCATGTTGTATCACCTGACTGCCTTTTCTCTAAAAAACACTTTCCCAGTTTTATTGTCGCTGACCTAGCAAAGGTTAGCCATAAATCTTTTTCTCAGCAAGGGTTCTGATGGTTTAAGAGCTTCCCTAATAAGCAATGCTATATTTCTGAGTTTATAACCAAAACAGCATGAACTGTCTTATCTTTCTGAGAAGTATTTATATTGTATTAGTTGTGTAAATCCAACAGGTTAGTGAATAAATTTGCAGATTTTTTGTGCATCTGTGCTTGATGAACTATTCTTTTTTTTTTTTTTGTTCAGTCATGTTTTGCTGTTACTGATGAATAGTTATTCATATTACCTAGTAATAGCCTCTGCTTCACTGAAATTTCTCTTAAGTAAACTAGAACCAAATATCTCTTATATGCAGGCTGTTCTTATTTGAAAAAAAATAAAAATAAAAACTTTCTCAGCAACAAATATGTTATGGTTTCTTCCATTTATTATAGAAACAGCAAGTTATTGTCTGGGATATAACACAGTGTCTTTAAACTAAATAACTAGGATTCATTCTCCCAGACACAGCTTAAATTTTACCTAAGTTGATCATCTCACCATGTCACTGAAACAGACTGGAATAGACATAAGGACAATGAATCCATCATGTTTCTACTTAAAACAATTGTGCCTGCTAGGAATTACTGCTTTTCAAGTCCACCAAATTAGTTACAGTCTAAGTATGATCTTTCTTTTTTTTGTCATGGGAGTGTTCTTATCATACGTAAATGGTGATCCTGATGAACAGCCTGATGATAAAATAACAGTGAAATTTCAGACCATCGAAAAAAAACCTGTGCTAATGGTTTTTTTTTTGTCTTTTTTTTTTTTTTTTTTTAATGCTGGAGTTTTTTTTATTTTTTTTTGTTTTGTTTTGCTTTTTTAGGCTCTTACAGACTTATATGGGAGGAAAATGTTGGAAATGTATTGTATTTCAATAAATGTTCTTTCTGGTTGTCCAATACCTCAGCCTTTAATTGGATAAAAAGGCCATTTATGGTTTTTCATTTGCCAATAGACAGAATAGCATCTCTCTAAGTTCATAATCAAAATCCTATAAAACCAAATGTTAAGCCTATAGCTTTTTCAGAGCATGACATGCCCATGTAATGTTTCAAAGGTGTAAGATAAAAGTATGACATTAAAAAATAGATGTACATGTGAAAAAAATATAAATACCTACTTCTTTCAGATATGTAAAAGTAAATTTGGGGTCCAGTGGATATCCTAAAATTTTTCCTTAGAAAAGATAGCCCAAACCAGATGTAATTATAAAGGACACAAGGGCGTGATCTGTTTTTTATTTTTTTTTCTGTCACAAGATCCAGAGTAATATATTATATTACAAAGAAACCATTTGAAAGGTCTACTGTTTTCAAAAGCACTGCACCTGAAGCAAGACAAGTGCAAAGATACAGAGCCTGAACCTGCCAACCCTGTTAAGGGTAAATAAAAATGTATAATTTTAAGGTTATATTGGCTAAAGTTCATTAAATTAATAATCAAATGTAAGTCAATTTACTCAATTTACTGGCAGTGCAAGGATATTAATAAATGTTAGATAGTATGCCATTAATATTTAAACGACATTTAAGATATACATTCTGTGTTGCTCAAAAAGTATCAGCAATACAATAATATGCAGATATCATGAAAGAGCATATGATTCCATAGGTCTTTTTTTTTTTTTTTTTTTTTTTTTTTTTGCTGCTCTTGTAGTGCAAAGCTGTAATTTCTCTTTAAACTGTTACAATAGCTTGTGAAGCCTCTTTGGCGGTTGTCATTATTCACATTCTCTCTTCAGAGACTAAGATAAGATTCTTAATAATTGGACAGATCAAAATAGTTTCGAATACACAAAAAGTACAGTGCAGGAGTCAGTTCTCTTGTGTGTGTTTGTTTGTTTTTCCCCTTATCAACTATTTATCAACAATGTAAAATCAACTGTTTGAATACAGGCTGATACATTTGCACTAACTTTCTGTGCTAGTCACAAATAGAATGCAACAAAAAGAGGAACCAATGTTCCAGTAGACTGCCAATGTTCAAAATAACATCAAACCTCAACTCTGCAGCTACTATGCTGTACTGCAAAGTAGCAAGAGGTCTGAAACTGTAGGAAACTTTTAGATTATGTCCTTAGGAAACTTTTGGATTTTGTCTTTAGGAAAACCTGAGAGGTTAAGTCTCCATCCATGAACTTGACTCTAGCTGGAGAATTTTGGCTGTCTTGCTGCTATTACTACCAAATATTCCCTCTTTAATGGAAACTGCTGTTGTAGGAATTGATGTTTTAGTAAGAAAATGGGATAAAGTGCTTTGACATAATTACTACTTTACAAAAAAAGTCTGTTTTCCTTTTATGTTCAAAATGGAGATTATTTTAAAGCAGCATTTTTTCCATATTCATTATGCTGATATGTTCCTATGGAAACAGGGAAAAAGTTATAGCTCAGTTCTAGGAACTCCTGTTCAACTCAGTGACTAAATCTAACACAATTCCACTTTGAGTAGAAAGAAAGGACCAATTTGAATTCTACCTGCAATGTGTAAGAAGTTTTTGCTCATAAATTATTTGAAGGGGATGGAGAAATACTTTCACTGTGGTGCTCTGGAGAATTAATTATCTATCAATTTTCACCCAGTACCATGCACAATACATTCATTTGTGTCATATGTCTGTTTAGAATTAAAAAAAAAAAAAAAAAAAAAAAAAAAAAAAAAGACCTTACAAAGAATCTTCTATCTTTCTTAAGGAAATCAGTAAGCTAGTTATAAAAAACCAGTGACTGAAACAAACCTTTGTTAGCACAATGCACTAAAGAACTTTTGTATGTAATATCAACATCCCACAAACTAGACAGAAATGTTTATCATTTCCAGCATTCACAAGAGATAATGCAAATCTAGTTTCAACTCAATTATATATACATAAGAGAAACAGGTTAGCTTTTGTCTTTGTAGATAAAATAATGGAGCTTATTTGTTTAAATAATATGTTTATGTAGTTTTCTAAGTAGATTTGTAATACAATACATTCAGTGGGTTAAGGATGCTTAAATCAAAACACATGGCTGCAATTTTCCTTTTGTTAGAGATTACTTTCAAGTACCTATCCCTTGCTGATCTCAAACACACTGAAATCATCACAATCAAAATCTTCCATGAATTTCAGAGAGTTGTAGATGAAATTCTAGCAAACTCAACTCCCTTGAGTGCTGAAAGAAAAGTAACCGCATAGACTTTAAACGTTTCACTGCTGTCTACCTTTATGTATGATTTAATGGAATAAGATACACATGTTCATTTATTTTAAAGAAAATGTCATGTAGAAAGAGTAGCTTAACATACACTTCGTTAAAATATCTCCCCCTCATTTTTTTTTAATTACACTGTCATTCATTCTTATGAAAAGCTATAATTTTCAAACTTTTATTTTACACAAAAGTATGTTCTATTTGTCAACTGTCTTCTTAATGGTAGGTAATATTAATAAATGTATGTAGCTATGCTATATATAAAGCTGCTCAGTCCATACTGATTGGCAGGAGAAATCCAAAGCAGATGTGCATGACTGAGAGGCCATCTGTGTGCCCTGTGAATGGATTAGACAAGGGTATAATTACTTTTGTGTTATTGCTGTTTTTTTGACTTTTTTTTTCCCTGCAATTGAGTAACATTTTAATTGTGGAAAGAATTAATATTTGTCTGAGTTAAATAAATTTGATTTATAGTTTTTAATATTTTTGTATTGCCCAGGAACACATTAAAAGAAACATTGTATGTAATAGTATAAACACTAATAAAAATAAGATGTGAAATTATGGTTCATAAAGCCAATGGAGTAATTTTCCTTGTTTTCTCTAAGGATAGTATTTTACTCAAGAAGTTTAAGGAAATATTCTTTTTCAGAAATGACTGTTACTATTTATAATAAAGCAACACCCCCATAGCTTCTTTCAGTGAAGCTAAACCTACTCTACAGATTGTTATTCCGGTATACATTATATAAATGAAGTTAATGAATAATTCAAGAAAGTGCTAATGCTTCTTATGATCCTGCATGTGTTTCAAGTCTTCACACCTTTTTTTTTTTTTTTCCCTTCTACCTAATCCAGAAGATGTTGAAAATCTGCATTAGGAGGGACTTTATAAAATGGAATGCCAACAACTTTTTTTTGGGATAGAATTTTCCTTTTGGGTTTAATGTCCCAGTATCTGGGAAACATTTTAGCATAATGACACAGATTTAAATGTAAGGTAGCTGGCAATCCACATCATAGTTCACTATCAGTCTTCAATTAGGTTGTGTTTTTTGTTGTTGTTGTGGTTTATTTGGTTTTATTCTTCCTATTATATGTATAGAGAGAAATAAATGATTAATCAAGCTAATACCATTTTGTTAGTATCAAATTAAAAGTATTACCTTTTTAAAAATAAGTAAATAAAGAAATAAAATCCCAAATGCTTTAAAACTGTTTGCTCTGGAGACATTTATGTTGCTTCATTCTAAGGAAATGCTGGCACTCTAAGCACAGCTAAAGAAATACTTATTCCTGACAGACCACACCAAGGCTGAATATACATATAATATACATATCGGGTTTCAATGTCTCAGTAACTCAATAACTTACCTGATTGCAATTTACTTTTGCATTTTCAATTTAGGGTTGAGATCCAGAAATACCTAACTATTTGTAAAATAACTTTTTAGATGGACTTTCTGATAGAACAAGAGATGCAGGAATAATGTATGCATAAAACCTTAGTAAAAAAAATATATATATATATATATATATATTCTTTAAAGATATCTTCTCATCTGAAGACAGTAAATGGAGCATATTGGAAATTCAGTACAGAATTCAGCAAGAATGTCTTAAGTTTCAGGCTCCATATACTTTCACTTTCTTCTCTGCCATGCCTTGGGATTTTAACATTCCATCTTGGTCATATTACCTGGTGGCTTCAGTCACCAAATAGATTATATTTTTATGTCCTTAGGCATGATTCATAAATGGAAACTTTTTCTATCAGTCTCCCAGATGGAGGCAGGTAGAATTAGTCTGACTTAGAGATGTTTAGCACATACATCCATATTGTAGCTAACAGGCATAGACACTTTTATAGCCAATGGATGGCAAGATTGTGTGAGATTTAATAGTATATGTAAACAGCCTCTGAAAGATGGGGACGGGGCTTGCAGCTGACAGGGGGTGCTGCTTACCCTAACAAGGTGAGCTTTGTTCTTCAACTGTTACAATTGTGTAGGAGATAGATTTCCTGATTAATTTATATGAGAGTGTTGTGGACAGCTATAGATTCCTTCTGTGTTGAGTACATCCAAAAAATACTTTTACTCAAGACTGGTCTTCTTGGTTGCCCTCTATTTTCTACTCCTACTCTGAGCCTTCAAGACATTTTCCTTCGGATTTATAAATTTATGTTCAATTCCAGTTTCTTTCATCCTCTGCCTCAGTTATAACTCAGCTTTCCTGAGATTGGCAGCTTTGTTTTAATAAAATAGTTGTCTTCTTTGTGATCTTTCCAGAGCTGAACAAGGAACTCATTTTCATCTCTACATTATTAAGTAAAAACAATCAAATTTTACCAGTGGAAGTCACTATATGGCTCAGGAAAAATGTATAGATAAGATGACTGATCAGTGAGTTTGACCTTAAAAAAAGATTCAAAAACAGAGTTAAAAGATAGAATGAACATAACCTGTACTTCTGACCTAGCAGAATTGAGAATTTTCAGGAACACACCACACTGTAGTAGCTTTGTAGATTGCAGCAAACTTTGCAACTATTATGCTTCCACTGTAAAAGGCTTTCCAGACTTACTGTGTTGATTTTACAAAAAATATATATTCTATTCTGCATAAATACTTCTGCTGCTATCAACTACTTCTTTGATGATAAGTTTCCCACTCCTTAACCCCCCAAGGTTTTTCTGTTCTCTGCTTCTCAATGCCTCTGCTTTGTGTTTGTTATAAAATCATTCTAACAAAACCAAAACAAATCTTATTTAACCCACAAATGTTATTTTAGAAAAATATGCAAAGTGTTTTAACTAATTGAATCAGGTATTATTATTTAAATTGTTTTGATATTAAAAATAAATGAAAAACAAACAAACAAAAACACTATATTTTCCTTGAGGATAGTGTGATTTCATAACTTAAATAGAATAAAATAAATATCCAGTTTTGGGAATGTCCCCTACTAAAATCTTTATATCATTGTGCACATCTTTTTATTTTACTTTTACTTCTTAAATATTAATGGCCAATGAAAATGAAATAAAAATATACATATGTACCATTCAAATTCCTAATACTTTTAGAAACTTAGAAATCTTAGGAGCATAAGCTGCTTTAGCCTTTAAAAGCAGGAGGCTTAAACTCCAAATCAGTTTGAATTCTCTGAGCCAATCTTTGTATGTTAGAAAAAAATGAACAGAGGCACAAACTAGATAACAGCCTTTTATGGGGTACAGAAATTAAAGTAACAGAATTACCTTTCAAAGAGATCTCCAGGGCTTTAATGTAAAAATAGCTATTATTTTATTAGACAAGGTTCTAATCCACAGTCTGCTCAGCTGTACTCCAGACTTCTGTAAAATAATCAATGCCTTCAGTGGAGAATGGCTTGATTAAAAAAAAAAAAAAAAAAAAATTGAAATAGCTGGGGAGCCATCTTGTGGCTATTCTATTCAATCCTCCAAAAAGAGAGTCTAGTTTGCATGAAATTTCACTCTCAGCTAACCTGCAGGTTCTCACTGTGGATGTTTTTGTCTGGAGAAGTATTTTACCTTTCTCTGTTTATCTGCTCTGTTCAGATTAAATACATCGAAGTGTGTCTATGAAAAAAAAAAAGAAAACTAAGGGGGAAAGAAAGAAAAAAAAAGAAACAGGCCATGTTGTCCACAAAATTTGAAAACACTCATATAATCATATGTGTTCTGTGTCAATGAATGATTTTTACTATTTTTTTTTACTACCTTTTTACTAGATTTTTTACTACTTTTTTTCTTTTCTTCAGAAATATCATTAACTAAAGAGAATTTTATGAGGGAAAAAAACACATTCTGGAATTAGAAAATTACAGACACACCTTAGTGAAATTACACTTTTAGTAATGAAAATTCCTGTAAAGAGTCTAAATGCTGCAACTTTTCTGCATGGGTGGATCTTAATGGGAAGTTGAACTTTTATTTTATACTTTTACATTAAATTTCTGAAGACTACACAAACATTCAGAGTTTAGAGAACTGGTTTCTGCTATGAAATGAATGTCTTGCAACTGTGCAGAGAAAATACTTTAGAAATTCTAAGGGCAACTAAGTAAAAGTGAAAAAGGCACATATACGCAACATTTGAGGAACTATTTCTGCCTCAGCTAAAATCAAATAATTCAATATTAGTCCCCAGTAATATGCTTGGCTTGCTTGTTCCTTAAAAAGACTTATTTAGTGGTATCTAGTTTTGTGCTTACTAGCCTGGATAAGCAGCAATAAACTTCATGAATCACTGCTAATGTCAGCACTTTTGCTGAGAGTAATACCTTGTCATATATACATATATATATATATTATTTTTTAAAAATATATTTCTAAGTTCTGCAAGGGTAATAGTTCCTCCTAGATATCATTTCTTTATATCTCAAAAGCAAGGAAACAAAATCTTAAGCAATAGAACAAAGGACACAAAAGCTGTTTTGCTGCAGCTGGATTGGTAAGAAACAATAAGCACCTGAGAACCCGGCCATCACAAGCTTTTCTGCATCCTGACAGAAAAACAGGATTTGATGGTTCTTTTCTCCCTCAGTACCCTGTTCTTCCTGTCTGTTGTCCTCATTCTCTGTCCCTTGTTTTCTCCTGCTATTTCCCTGTATGTGACCCTAAGTAAGGACATTCTCACTGGGAGTTGTTAAGTCAAACCAGACAGAAATGGTCTCAGAAGAGGTTTTCAAGGAGCCAGGACCATTATTATTGACATCTTTAGCTCTTTCCCTTTTCTCCCCTCCGAACAATTTGTAGCACTTCCTCATTTCACATATTTTCAACTTTTGTTCTGGTTGAAGGAAACCATTCCACATCAATAGAGTGGCTTTATTATTGAAGCCAGTATTTAAATCTTTTAAGCCATTCCTAAGCTGTATTTCTGCAGCTATACATTCTGCTCAACCTCTTCTGAATGCATTTTCTTCGTCCACATTTTAAAACTGAGTCATTTTAAACCCCATCTCACTTCTAGAATTGGTTTTGCATGGAGACATTTATATGGTTGTTCTGGTTACTCTTCCAAATATATCAAGACAGTTCAAAATACTACTGCCATATTGATACATACCCTATTGCATTACATTAACTGCAAATTAGAGGCAAATCAAGATGTCTCTCCCTGTTGTGATCACTTTATTTAATATTTTATTTATTTCAGTCCTCTTGAAGAAGGGTTCAAACCCACTTTCACACAGATCTTTACAAATCTCATACCAGGTATAGACTAGTATTCAGCTTTCTCCTGTGCCCTGTTCCTGAATAACACAGTGGAAGTAACAAAGGAATACGAGACTGTATAAGCTAAGTGTATATGATGGGAGCCAGAAATGCTTTTAAGATTATAAGTCTGGATACCCAGAAGATATTAGAAGACCTACAGTTACTGAAGAAGACACCTAATGCAAAGGATCCTTCAGTTATGCTGTGGTGCTCTTCAAGAAGGTAGCACACATAGCTTTTATCCGTCATAGTCAAAACACTCTGCTGAAAGTCTTTGCAATAACATCTGATTTGCCTGAATGGCCACTGCTGGTCCTGTTGTTAGGCTCCTCTGTACACAAAGAGCCCTTGAACTGGCAGTCTTCAGATTCTACTGTGCCACTGTGCTGTTACATTTGATTTCATTATCACATTCATGCCTAAGTATTACTGCCACTAAATTAAAAAATGACTTAGAATGTTTATGGCAGTTCACCCCTTTTCTCATCACAATAGACAAGTAGTCTTTACAGTAATCTTTATAGTAAGTATTGTCTGGCAAAACTGATGTAAATAAATAGGAAGCTTTTTTTTTTTTTCCTGTTTATCACTAAGGTGTTTATAATAGAATTAACTAGTTGTCTTCAATGCAGAAAACCAAAACAATACAAACTGGAAAAAAAAAAAAGAATAGTGTATTCTGAAGGAATATTTAGTAATATAGTAATGTAAAAAATGAAGAGAAAATGAAGAGAAAGGAAGACAAAAAGTGTTGGAAAGAATTGATAAAAATTAGCAAAAGAACAAAGAGAAAAAAGAATATTTGTACATTTGAAGAGACAGACGTGGACCACATCAGGAGAGAAAGAGAAGCACATTAAAGCTAAAAAGGCTGATGGATCAACTCTGAGATTAGAAAAGAGAGAAAACAGCTTAAAACAATAGGAAGAAAAAATATTGCAGAAGAGGGAAAATGAAACAAATTTAAAAACAATAACTAAATAGAAACTAAAAAGATGAAGATAACATTTATTAATGGAATCCCAAAACAGTTTAGGAATAAAGTTTGAAAAAGCAAACACTAGAGGACAACACATACAGATTTATGGACTAAGGTGAACAGCTAAATCAAAAAAAAAAAAAAAATAAATCCTTAACACAGTTTTTGTAAGAGATCAAAACTATATTTTACTCAGAATAAACATTACGTAGAAGTATCTAAAGTACTGATGTCTGCACATGTATTGAGATGAGAATATAAGTCTTATTTTATGTTTTGGAACTGTTCCTTTATCTTGGGTCACAGTTAAAATCTCTGTCTTAAGCTGTAGTTTCTGATTCATTTGTCTTATATTTATTTTATGCTTATAATTATACAGTACCGGGGGAAAAGTGCCCATGTTATGTATCAACAACACAATCTGTCACAATTTGGCACAGTTGTCAGTCTTTGCTTAAGGGAAGGCCAGAGATGGAATAACAAGGGGGTTGCAGGTCAAGGTTGAGATGACTGTGGGGACTCCTGTTCATTGTGTCTTTCAGTATACCAAATTTTGACTAATACTTGTACAGTGTCTCACTTGAGATTGTAATTCTGAAACAATTATTCAAATTATGAACATTGAACTCATCCCATATGTAGTTTAGAATTTATTTAGTTATTGGAGCTGCAAAGCCTCAAAGCACAAAAACAGATGCAACTGTGTACTTTAATTCTGGTCATGACGGAGTGGCTGACCTCTCACACAGGAACACACACCAATTGATTAGCTAGTTATAAAATTCTACAGATGCTTCTGAAAGTGTTCACGTAACCAGTACTTAAACAAATATAATGGCATTATAAATAAATATCTTTCATATCTGCAGCATATATGAAAATAAAACAGACCATCTTCTTTTTCTTTTGAAAGGTCTGGAACCAAAAGCCTTTCTGAGACTAAGCACACAAAATTTCAAATTATATACATCATGATTTACCTCAGAAAATAGAGGTATTCATAACAACTGTGTCATTCCAAATATAGACCTTACCAATTGTTTGAGCAGATAAGAACTTACATTAATCAAGCTTGAAAAAAAATAGTGATATTATGTGTTCTATTTATTTTATCCTGAGATTATTATTCATACTGAGAAAGCACTTTTAATGGAGTTTTTCTCATTACAGATATTTTCCATTTTTCTTGTTTACTTATCTCTGATATAAAACAGTTCTAGTGACTTCTAGATGTGGTTGAAAAATCAATAATTTATCTCATGAATTATAATGAACTGTAATGAGAATTTTCAAAATTAATGTACTTTGAGTATTCCAGTGGTTGAAGTAATAGGGGGAGTATCAATAAAAGCTTTCAGAAATAAATGGTTATATAAAAATAACAGAAAATATATAATTTTTCATCAAAATATAAACCAAAATGAAATTTAAAAATTTTGATGAGCTGTGATATTTTCTGTAATTCTTACTAATTGTTGTAACAGCACTGTTATGCTCTTAAACATGAAGACAAACATATAACAGTTATAATAAAGCACCAGAATGCATATCACTGTTATGATCTTCATAGAATCATTGTAGAATCATAGAATGGCTTGGGATGGAAAGGTCCTTGAAGATCATTTAATTTCATCCTCCCTGCCATGGGCAGGGATGCTGCCCTGGTACATAGATCAGGTTGCTCAAAGCCCCATCCAACCTGGTCTTGAACACCTCCAGGGATCTTTTGTTTGTTTGTTTTTGTTTTTGTTTTTCATTTAAAACAGTCTCCCCTTGTTTTATCATTATCTACCCAGAATATCACTATCTATGCAAATTTGTTGTTGTTACTGATAAGCACCAGCCTTGGGCACAGGGGAGTTGAGCAGCTTGTTCCTGTTTCTCTCTTACACAAACTTTGTGGATGGAAATCTTCAAGCTTGGTATAAGAAGCTGCTGAAGGAGGTAGTCTTTTGTTGGTGGGCCAGCCCTGTTCTGATGACAGAACAGAGTCTTGAAGGCCATGGTGCCTGAGTGAAACCTTTTGCTTCATTATGCATAGAATTAAAGTTCACATCCCTGAATATGATAATGAGCTTAGTGAAGTACATGCTAAACATATATGATTATCGTACTAAACACTTCACCCAAATCATGCTAAACGTCACCCCAGGGAGGGAACAGATAAGGGTAGGATATATGAGTGTTCAGATTTAGTGGGGGAAAAAGAATAATAAGGAGAAAAGAAGAGCTGGAGGGGAAGAAAGAAGAAAATGGAAACCTAGAAGAGGTAGTTAATGGACTGTGTTCCTTCTCTTCCATGGAGACACTGTCTTGGTAAGCTCTGAGTCTTCACCCTTTGGTGATGAATACCCAGGATAGCATTTTGCTAACACTATTATCATGTATTAGCACCATTTCAATAAGTGTATTTATCAGTGGTAATTCAGAATCTGTTATGTCTGTCACCTTATTAAATATGTTCAACTTTGTGAAACTGCCTCAGTGCAAGCTCTTAGGAAGGCTCTGAGACAGGCAAACGTCGGACTCTGATACATCCCCTTTAATGTGACACTATCTTTCCGTGTAAAAAGCCATTCTCCATCTTTTTTTTTTTTTATAAATGTCCTTTCAGTAAATGGAGGGGTGTTATAAGGTCTCCGTGGAGCATTCTCTTCTCCAGGCTGAACAACCCCTGCTCTCTCAACCTTTCTTCATAGGAGAGGTGCTCCAGCCCTCTGATCAACTTCTTAGGAATGTGTGTGCTTTGGTATTCTAGAAGCACAAAATATCCTGCAGTTTTCACATGAGGAGGGTGTGAAAAAAATGAATAAATTGTTAATATAAAAAAACTCTTTTGCTAATATTAAACTTAAGAACTTAAGGCTGAGACAAAGTACATGGGATTGAGAAAAATATTTACGTCTTTATAGATCAAGGTTAAATTTCATTTTTATGATTTCCCCTGAGAAGCATGTATCATTGTATCATAAATATGACAACAGGATTTACTTTTTGTTATTTGGTATTACATTTTCAAAATAGCTATCTCCTAGGCTACTCCCATGTTCTTGCTTGTTATGACCATTTTCCATTTTTGAGTCTTATAATTACCGTACCATCAACAGAAGATAATATTAAAAGTTATTATTTCTGAGATGTGAGGATCTTTATTTTATTTTTTTTAATAAGATTTATTTTTATTCCTTTTTATCATGTCAGAATGCAGTTTGCAAAGAACTTCAGCAGGGATGAAGGATGAAAGCTGTAATTCATCTCTGAATTCAGGCTGTCTCTCAGATTTGATTGTTGAAACAGTGACAGGCTAAATAAATACATCAATTCCATTAGCATTGAGAACTAATGTATTATTTTATTTTAAATAATTAGTT
Source organism: Anser cygnoides (assembly GCF_040182565.1). Lineage (NCBI taxonomy): Eukaryota > Metazoa > Chordata > Aves > Anseriformes > Anatidae > Anser > Anser cygnoides. The sequence continues at coordinate 171,563,675 of NC_089873.1, read as the reverse complement.
CTGTCAGTATATGAGAATTACATAGGACAGAAATATTTATCCTTTTGTTAATCATCTGCTTAAAAAATTAACAGATGGGACAGCTGAGCTTTGCTGTAAAGAATTCAAGTTCAAGTGTTTCACTTTGAAATAAAATGATTCACTTCTCAAAGGTAGCAAGCTTTGTGCCTATATAAGGGCCTGTCATTTATTACATATATCTTTTTTCTACTACTTTATGTCTATTAAATCAATGAAATAAAAGTGATGTTTGAACACAGAAAAAGGAAAAAAATGTTATTTAAGGTAAATAATAAATAAATAATCCTTAAATGAGTGGTTCTCCAAACTATTTTATTTGCTTCAGGCAACAAAATTAAGTAAAATATAACCAGCTGCATTTGCACCAAATTTCCACTAAGACTGCTCAGAGGGGAAAAGTTCTCTAGATAGAAATGTTTGTAATGGTCTAATGAACCAATTTCTTGATATGCCTGTGAAACTGCAGATGACATCACCAGTACTTGCATAGCTCTCAGCAGGGCAACAGAGATGGGAGTTCAGACTTTTGGTTTCATTACCTCCTTTCCTATAATTCCATAGGTTCCATTGCTAGTGATGTGTGACCTTCACCAGGGCACTCTGTTAAGGATTTTCCAAAACATGAGTAAGTATAGTGGGTGATGACCAAGACCAGTGTGAACACCAGTCTTTTCAGAAACATTAACTAGCTTTATAGGTATAGATTTGGGATGCTCAAGTCAAAATGCATAGAAACCAGCATATAGAAAGGACTGAAATGCCTAAGAGGTTTATACAAATTAGTTTCTATTTAGCAAGCAGACTGATAAGGTTTGGAATACTTTGGAACATTTTATGTAGGTTCACTACTGTTAAAGACAGTAGCTGTAGGGTTTTTCTGTTTGTTTTTGTAGTTTGTTTTTGAGGTTTTACAAGGAGGAAATGCCTATGATATTCACCTAATGTCAGATCACCATCAATTAATGACATAATTCTCCTTGACTCCATGTTCCAAGTGTTAAAGCATAAAATTGGGAGAAACAAAATTTAGCCTGATGCTTTTGAGTACTTTATTTAGGTTAAGTATCTGTGAGATTCTGATGAATGAGCTGTTGAACGACTACACAAAGGACTGTCCATTGCTCTGAAATGACTCAGCAACGTTTTCAGTCACCAGATGCGTGCAAAGGCAGAACTTGCTACTTGATGCTGCAATCACTGAAGGTATCACTGCTCATAATATCCTCTGCAGCAATCTAAAGCAAAATTGTCTCAGCTGATCATCCACATCTCATTCTCTTCTCTGAGAAACTGATTATGATTGTAAGAAGCAAGGAATCACAGACTAGAAGAATATGGATTGTGGCTTTTTCTTTCCTTCTTTCCTTCCTTCCTTCTTTCTTCCACCCTTCCTCCCTTCTTTCCTGAGAAAGGATGAAAAAAATCACCAAAGATAAGAGCTTTACTATTTTACTAAATCCAAGAATAGCATAATAATAAAAAATCATATTCTCATTTTATGTACTTAATCTATGCAATCTATTCCTGTCTTATATAACTGTCTGTGTGTGTATTTTAATTTGTATTTATGATACTATTTTGCCAATTGATGACTTCTGCTAGGGATCTTTCTTGTAGTATGGGATAGCAGTCAGTATGGTAGCCCTAAAGAGGATTCAGACTTTCTCAGCTAGTATTGAGTAACTGCTTCTCATGCCAACCAATGCTGTTCATTTGGTAGCTTTCAAAAAAGGCATCTTCTTGAGTTCTAACTTAATGTTAAGTCTAAATAGGGCATATAGAGAAACCATAGCACAAAGAGCTATTCAAAGAGAATGTAGTCCTTACTTCCTCTATCTCTCCCAATAAATCTACCACAAAATTATTTTATGAAGTTGGCAGTTTTATCAACTTCCTTTGTAAGCACACTTTGATAATGCTCAATTAATCTCAGCCACTACTACAGTATGTTAACCCTTATATTTTGTGGAACTCAATACAGAAATTGCAATGGGAAGATTTTTTTTTGTCAGACTGGTACCTGCTGATTGTTTATCTACCAATAGATAATCAGGGATGAAAAACACGGAAAACAAATATTTTTATTATTATTACTAATAATAATATATATATATATATTTTACACATGAACTTCAAACTACCGGAGCCATCAGTGAATAATTAACACTTAATGACATACACCATAATTTTCAGCCTTTTCTCATGTGTCAAACAGTACACACAAAAACAATTCAATTTAAAATATACTTGCTATCATAAACTAATAGTTTGCAAGATAGTGGAAGATGACATAAGAATCATACATAAGTTTTTACTATGAATTTTGTTTCAAACACAAATACTACTGGTAATGTATTCATGCAAACATATTTTGTTTCAGTACTACTAATGATGAAAATATGTATACAATTCTTTCTTAACCAGTCAATAAGGGTGTGTCCAAGGGCCTACTCACCTCCACAAACACTAAATTTTATTATGTTTACCTAAAAATGCCTATATTCTTCCTACCTTAATTTAGGCATAGAATTGAGGTATTAGCAACAGTTATTAACAGCATACGTTCTCAGTGGAAACAGATACGTGCAAAGTGTAGTTTTGACCAACTGTGGTATGAATTAATCTATTTATGTACTTATCTCTCATTAATTACACAAGAGTTTAGGACACTTACACTGGCGACTCCCTCAGCTACTTGCCTGAGGACAGGCAGAATAAATTGTGTTATAAGCGAGACCACGTAATTTTCTGGTCGAAGATAATTTATTAATTAAATAAGCAGGTACAAGCAAAACAGCGCTGGGCGGCTGGGGAGTCTCCGCTCCACCACAGCACGCAACTTTCCCTTTTCAGTGTCGCCGTTTTATAGCATCCAAGTTTCGGCTTGTCAGGACTTGTTGAACCTTCTGAAGCTGCGCAGTTCGTTGTTGGGGGTCGTTGTTTTTCTTTCAATGATCATGGGTTGTGCTGCTCATGTTCAAGGGGGAGGGTAGTGAAGCGGCAAACAGTATTTCACAGAGTCTTTGTTTTACCAAGGATGTTTATCCAACACCCCCTCCCCACTATCTACTTGCTTAGTCTTCCCCCTTAACAAGGTCGTAAATTGCAAAACCTTATCTTCTCAGCAGATTCTCTGAATTCCTTTTAAAGACAATGAACAAACACCCGATAATTTATCACAATCCCTCCTTTTCCTTTTTCTAACATATTTTGTTCATTGATGAATTTTTGAAGCACTTGTTTGCTCAATATTAAAGTTTCTGCATCATCCTCCTCCTGTTCAAGAGATTCATATTTTGCACGCACAAGCATAAGGTGAGCTGCCTCTAATCGATTTTTTACAATCGCAATTACTCGATTGAATATACATGGTCCAAAAGTCAATGCTAATATAAATAACAGTAAAGGTCCTGCTATGGTTGATAGCAAGGTAGTGAGCCAAGGCGAGTAATTAACCCAGGATTCGTACCAGTTTTGGTGGGCTTCATTCTCCCTTTTTCGTTTTTCTAGCCCTTCTCTCAATTTAGTCATTGTATCTCTTACCACTCCAGTATGATCAGCATATACACAACACTCCTCTCGTAGGGCTGCACACAATCCTCCTTGTTGTAGAAAAATCAGATCTAATCCCCTACGATTTTGTAGTACTACTTCAGATAAGGATCGCACAGATTTCTCTAAAGCTGATATAGATTGCTCGATACGGGCCAAATCCTCATCTACAGCAATGCGTAGAGAGGTAAATTCTTGGCTTTGTTTTACCAGAGAGGTAATTCCAGTTCCGGCTCCTGCAGCCCCCAGAATCATCAGAGTGGCTAAAGTAACAGCCGTAATAGGCTCTCTCTTCCTTAAGTGGTTTTTTGCCATAGCATGTTGGATGTACATATACTCCTCAGAATGGTAAAGAATCCTAGGTATAATTACTACCTGTACACAAAAATCATGAGACGAGTTGAACAATTTCAAAGATAAGCATGGAGTTACCCCCAGAGACGAACATACCCATCTGGTGTTATCTGCTGATATTAACCATTTTTCTTTGTCTAATTGTGTAACATTTTCTGTAATATTGCATAGATGGAACTTCTCACCAGGGACCGTGCCTATGCACCTGCCATTCCCAGTTACTTCCGTTAACGTTATTCCTACATCCCTTCCCCAATTGCATTGTGGGGGATCGGTTTCGTTTGAACGGGTGGTCTCTCCCAGATCCCCAATGGCGTCGTAATATGGGGGCCTTATATCAAAACATAACCAGCAAGGTCTAGGCACGTCTGGATTTGTTTGATTCAACAACTGATAACTAGCATTCATGATTCTCCATATGTTATTCCCGGTCACCCCTTCATTTCTAATCCCGTACTCTGGGTTTACTGATTTATTAGCAACCTCCAGTGGTTTAGGGCTATTAGGAGTTAGCATTCTAAAAGTTTGTGTAGGCTGAATCCTCAAAACACTCCCCGACAGTTTCTGATTTGGTCCCACCCGTTGGGGACTCTTAGTCTCTTCCTTCTTTGTATAGATGATGCCTCCCCTATCAGTCCCCCAGCAGTAGTTATCTGCTGAACAACATGGTGATCTTCCCATCTAATCAGGCTCCATTTAAAAGGTTTGTGAGGGTGCGCAGACCCAGGAACAGTGTAAACAATTGTACCCATTACTATGTATCGCAAAAAAAAAAAAAAGGCTAGGGCCCATTTTCCAGAGTTCTTTACCTGGCCACGTAATTCCCCACCGTTTCACAGTATCACAGTATCACAGATTTCTAGGTTGGAAGAGACCTCAAGATCATCGAGTCCAACCTCCGACCTAACACTAAGTACTCCACTAAACCATATCGCTAAGCTCTACATCTAAACGTCTTTTAAAGACCTCCAGGGATGGTGACTCCACCACCTCCCTGGGCAGCCCGTTCCAATGCTTAATAACCCTTTCGGTAAAGAAGTACTTCCTAACATCCAACCTAAAACTCCCCTGTCGCAACTTTCGCCCATTCCCCCTCGTCCTGTCACCAGGCACGTGGGAGAACAGACCAACCCCCACCTCTTTACAGCCTCCTTTAAGGTAACTGTAGAGAGCGATAAGGTCGCCCCTGAGCCTCCTCTTCTCCAGGCTGAACAAGCCCAGCTCCCTCAGCCGCTCCTCATAAGACTTGTACTCCAGACCCCTCACCAGCTTGGTCGCCCTTCTCTGGACTCGCTCGAGCACGTCCATGTCCTTCCTGTAGCGAGGGGCCCAAAACTGAACACAGTACTCGAGGTGCGGCCTCACCAGAGCCGAGTACAGGGGCACAATCACTTCCCTAGACCTGCTGGCCACACTGCTTCTTATGCAGGCCAGGATGCTGTTGGCCTTCTTGGCCACCTGGGCACACTGCTGGCTCATATTCAGCCGACTATCAACCAATACTCCCAGGTCCCTCTCGGCCAGGCAGCTTTCCAGCCACTCATCTCCCAGCCTGTAGCTCTGCTTGGGGTTGTTGCGCCCCAGGTGCAGGACCCGGCACTTGGCCTTGTTGAACTTCATACAGTTGACCTCAGCCCATCGCTCCAGCCTATCCAGATCCTCCTGCAGAGCCTTCCTTCCCTTGAGCAGATCGACACACGCACTTAGCTTGGTGTCATCTGCAAACTTACTGAGGGTGCACTGGACGCCCTCATCCAGATCATCGATAAAGATATTAAAGAGGACCGGCCCCAGTACCGAGCCCTGGGGGACACCACTAGTGACCGGCCTCCAACCAGATTTGACTCCATTCACCACAACTCTCTGGGCCCGGCTATCCAGCCAGTTTCTAACCCAGCGAAGCGTACGCCAGTCCAAGCCCCGAGCAGCCAGTTTCTTGAGGAGAATGTTATGGGGAACTGTGTCAAAAGCCTTACTGAGGTCAAGGTAAACCACATCCACAGCCTTTCCCTCATCCACCAAGCGCATCACTTGGTCATAGAAGGAGATCAGGTTCGTCAAGCAGGACCTGCCTTTCATAAACCTATGCTGACTGGGCCTGATCGCCTGCTTGCCCTGCAAAGCACTCTCTGCCTCGCTTGTCAGTTCGGTTGCAGCAAACTACAAGGTGCAGGTTCTTCTCGGCAGCAGCAGTGTTCTTCAGGGGAGTTTCTCAGGTAACCGCGACCTTTTTCTGATCAAACAGGGTCCCCTCTCCTCCTTTTTTTACGGTACATAGACAGTTAGACCATACTTATCGAGTTCGTTTCAACGTGAGCTTTAAGTCATCAGGGCCTGCGACCGCTTCCCATTCGCTTTTCTAGATCGGTCTTTTCACGCGACTGGCATGCGTTCACCCCTTCTCAGCCGTCCGGATAGCCGTCTCTGTGATAAGTAAAACAACATAGGGGCCTCCCCACCGTGTTGTTAAAGACGTTTCTTTCCATGTCTTAATTAGAACCCTATCTCCAGGTTGTATCCTATGGATTGCTATATCTAGCCACCAAGCCTTTTGCTTGCAACTCCTTCCGTCGGTTCATAAGCTGTATTAAATAAGGTTTTAATTGGATATCCTGTACCTGGGGGTGATCAGATGGCATCTCTAAATCATAAGGCATACCACACAGCCTTTCAAAAGGTGAGATTCCGACATCGGCTCGGGGCTATGTCCGGATATTCAGTAGTGCAAGCGGTAAACATTTCACCCAGGAGGTTTTTGTCTCAATCATAAGCTTTGTTAGTTGCTTTTTAATTTCACCATTCATTCGTTCTACCTTTCCCGAACTCTGAGGATGCCAGGGAGTGTGATATTCCCATTTAATTCCCAGAGCCTTCATCGTGTCTCAGGATACCTTTGACACAAAGTGTGGGCCTCGATCAGAGTCAATTGCTTCTATTACCCCGTATCTGGGTATGATGCTTTCTAATAACATCTTTACCACGGTTTGAGCTGTGGCCCTTGCCGTAGGGAATGCTTCAACAAAGTTTGTGAGGTGGTCTACAATAACTAACAAGTATCTATATCGCCCCGTTTTTGGAAGTTCAGTAAAATCTAATTGAATTTTTGCAAAAGGTCGATGTGCCAATTCTCGTCCTCCCGGGACCCTTTTTCTCATATGTTGAGCATTTACCCTCCGACAAGTTATACAATCACTTACAATCCTCTTTGCTATATTATAAATCCCTATACACGTATAATTTGTGGCAAATTGATCCACCAATGCCTGGGTTCCCCAGTGCATCTATTCATGAAATCTCCGTAGCACCCTCATAGCTACTGATTTTGGTAACACTTCCCGTCCATCAGGCAGTACCCATTTCCCTTTATCGTTTTTTCGAACCCCCATTTGTGTCATCTTGTCTTTTCTGTAATAGTGAAACAGAGTAAGGGGAGGGGAATGGGTCCATTCGACCACAGGGAGTTAGCCGGCCCGCACTTGTAGCAGTTTTTATAAGGCGGGCTTTCTTCCTCAGAACAATTGCATTCAATCCCATCAACTCCCCATTCACTCCAGCAATCATAACATGGAAATTCCTTTAAGTCTTTCCCACAGTATTAAGTATTATATTAAGCATTATTATATATTATTTATATATTATTATATTATTAATTATTATATTAATTATTATATATTAACTATTAAGTATAAGTATTAAGTATTTCCCACAGTCTGGGCAATCTTCCCTCGTTCTTATAATTCTTATACTCATTAATGCTGCCCTTTTTGCCTCCTGATCTGCTAGATTATTACCCCTAACCTGAGGGGTGAGGCCTTTTTGATGCCCTTTTATATGTACTACGGCAATTTCTTTGGGCTCTCTGATAGCTTGTAAAACCTGGGTAATCAATTCCTGATGTATTAAACCCTTTCCTTGTGAATTGATGAGCCCCCTTTCTTCCCATATTTTACCAAATGTATGTACTACCCCATAAGCATATTTTGAATCTGTATATATTGTACTGCTTTTATTTTTCAACAATTTTAGGGCCCTCAATATGGCATATAGCTCGCAAGCTTGGGCGGACCAGCTAGGGCTCAAAGGTCCAGATTCCACTATCTCAAATGTTTTCCCGTTTACTAACGCGTATCCTGATTTTTGCTTTCCCTCGACTAATCTCGAGGAACCATCCACATATATCTGTTCACCGATGGGTAATTCCACCTCCTCTAGATCAGGTCTCAATTTCGTTTGCTCTTCTACATTTCGGAGGCAATCATGTCCTAAGGACTCATTTGGTTCCCCATAAAGAAATTGAGCAGGGTTCTGTAGGGAGGTTGTTTCTAATGTTAATTTTGGAGAGGAAATCAAAATTCCTTCATAATTTAATAATCTGGGGTCAGTGATCCATTTCTCTGCCTTCTGTTGCAGTACCCTTCATATATTGTGTAGAGATATTACTTTGATTTCCCCCCCAAAAGTGATCTTCTGTGCTTCTTCCACTAACAAGGCAGCAGCTACCACTACCTGCAAACAGTTTGGCCAACCCCCAGCTAACCGGATCCAATAATTTAGACAAATAGGCCACAGGTTTTTTACTCCCTGCCCATTCTTGGGCCAGCACTCCGTATGCCATGCCTTCTGCGCTGCTCTCAAAAAAAAAAAAAAAAACGGCCTCCTTAAATCTGGTAAACTTAACACTGGGGGGCGTACTAGTTCCTCCTTTAACTTGTTCAGTCGTTCCTCATCTTCTTTTGTCCATTTGAGTAATCCATCCTTATTCAGCTTGTTATATAAAAATTTAACCTTTCCACTGTAATCTTCTATCCATTGTCTACAGTATCTGGTCAACCCTAACAGTTGCCGTACCTGCCTTTTAGTTCACGGGGACGCTAAAGCCAATATTCCACTGATTCTGCCTGGGTCTAACTTCTTAGTCCCCTTACTTAACTGGTGACCCAGGTACTTTATCTCTTGCTCCACAATTTGTAATTTTGCCCCTCCTTTTTCTTTTAAAGGGTACAGAGGGTACAGATTAACTCGATTCTCTGAGCCAATCCAAAGGCTCGCATATTCGCTCTCCTCTAAACAAAAAGGCTCCTTTGCATTTAAATAAATGTTTAAGGCTTGGCAAACCCAGTTTTCAAACGACCCAAATATGGGCCAGTAATTTGCCTACCTCCCCAAACTTCAACACAATAATGAATCGTTTTTACTTTATCCTTTCCCCGCCTAGAAGGGGAATCACTCCAATTCTTAATCATTAACCCCAGTGGACTATCTGGGGGAATAGGGGGCAACCTAGCACTAGGCATTACCCCACCCATGGGACCAGAAGGCTTACTCTTCTTCTGTCCCATCTTCCGGAGTGCCTTCACACACACACACAGCCGCTTCCCCCTTGTCGTGGCCCAGTCCCTCGCGGGATGTGGGAACCGCACTACTGAGGGGTCCGCACTCACTTCGTCCGCAATTGGACGTCTCACACAGACGCACTCCGGGATCACCAACCCCAACCGAACGGATCACCGGCCTATACTTACCCACCCCGTGGGTCTTCGTTCAGTCTTCGTGCACAAAGATTGCTTGGGGTTACCGGTTTTATTTGCTTGTGCCTAATTTTGGGTGCGTCGTTGAAGGGCTCAAGCGGGATTTCCCATTCCTGGGGCCGCTGAAATCGGCGGGGCGCCTCCCCTAGAGGGATTCCCAGTCAATTTGCCTTCATCCGAGTCACGGCACCAAATTTGTTATAAGCGAGACCACGCAATTTTCTGGTCGAAGATAATTTATTAATTAAGTAAGCAGGTACAAGCAAAACAGCGCTGGGCGGCTGGGGAGTCTCCGCTCCACCACAGCACGCAACTTTCCCTTTTCAGTGTCGCCGTTTTATAGCATCCAAGTTTCGGCTTGTCAGGACTTGTTGAACCTTCTGAAGCTGCGCAGTTCGTTGTTGGGGGTCGTTGTTTTTCTTTCAATGATCATGGGTTGTGCTGCTCATGTTCAAGGGGGAGGGTAGTGAAGCGGCAAACAGTATTTCACAGAGTCTTTGTTTTACCAAGGATGTTTATCCAACACCCCCTCCCCACTATCTACTTGCTTAGTCTTCCCCCTTAACAAGGTCGTAAATTGCAAAACCTTATCTTCTCAGCAGATTCTCTGAATTCCTTTTAAAGACAATGAACAAACACCCGATAATTTATCACAAATTGGAGCTCCAAGGCAATATTAGTGCTCTTCAGCCACTACCATATTTAATAAATGTCCTGTTTGCTCCTGTTTGTTAACTTCATTGTAACAATAAACATGGCAAGAAAGTATTCCTACATACTGTTATCAATGAATCAGTTAGAACTTTGAGAATATCTATACTAGCTGTGCCTGGATAAACATCTATTTCTTTTTGTCACATTCACATAAAGAAGCTAGTCATGCCTAAGGAGGCAAATTGTCCACAGCCAATCTAATATCACTATAATAGATATTTCAAAGTAACTTGTCTTCACCATTGTGTACAGCTCTCGTGCACAATTTGAATAGACATAGAATATTGCCAGCAACTATTACCAGTCAGAGGGGGCCTGTTGCATGTGCATGTATGTGTACCGTAATTGCTTGTTCACTTCTCTATTATTTATATTCTGTTCTCTTGTCACCTTTTCTGTTATTCATTTTCCCTTTAAACTCCTTTAAATCCCAATCTTCCTAGTTTTGCTTAGAAGGATTACCTTTTGATATTTCCAGTTTCATGTCACCCACTTTGAAATCCATGTGCTCTTCCAAAGACTACTGAAACATGTTAACCAAAAATGAATAAAATATTCCTCGGGAGTGTATAAAATTGAGTTATATAGCCCTTAGGTATGGTTTCCATTATTTCCTTTCCCAACCTCCTGCCTTTTGATTGGCAATGTATGTCAATCAAATGTTTTATTTTGGGTGTTTTTGAAACTTCCTGATTTTCTGTAGTTTATTTAGACTGGGCAAGACGCACTAGGTGTTTGCGCATTTATTTATTGCATGCACTGCTTTTTTCATTCTCAGCCTTATTCCCCTGGACCTTGGAATCTTTACCAAAGTTAATAAGCACATGGGAACGGAATAGTTACTAAATATTCGTATCCATATTGTAGCCATCTATCTTTGAGCTAGATTTTCATATGGACATTCATTTCATATGGACATATTAATTTCATCACAAAACACATGTGAAAATATAGAATGAATTATTTCCAGTAATGGAAATATTATCCTCCAGGTCTGTACAAACAGTAACAGTAAAGCTACCAAAAATTACTAGTGAATATGGCACTGAGAATTCTTTAACTTCTTCAGAATAATATTTTATAGCTTTGACTAAACTAAAGATGTGATGACCTGAAGAAGGAACAGATTCAGAAACATTTACTTATACAAACAGACCCACTGGCTTCAATTCTTTTGCTCATCAACTTTAGCCATGGCTTAAAGTGTTCCTTTAGGCTGGCTGTTCATCATGTAGTTGAGCCATATGTTGAAATACTTGAATTAGCACTATCTGAACACAGCACATTCACAATTTGCCACTGAACCTTATATGTATATACACATATTTATATTATATGCACACACACACATATATATTATATATACATATAATATCTGAACCCTAACTAGCATGGTTTTAGCATGACGAGTTTGTTCTCTTTGTAAAAGCCTTGCTGTGTGGGGTTTCTACCAGAGTTCATTTGCTCAGGTAGGTTGCTGCATTAGCAAGCTAAGAGTACTTTCAGTCCTGAAACAAGATAGATTACTGCTAGCTCTTGTTTTCAACCCTATACTGCTAGCTCTGGTTTTCAACCCTATGGTCTACATACCTGTCAGAAAGCTCATATTTTGACTAATGAACAACCTTCTAAAATATATGGTATTATCTTCATATAATCAATTCCTTGAGGTAAATAATGAAGATGCTAACATAAAGGATTCATATCAAGTCTTCACCTTTCACCTATCCTAGACTATTATTACATTCTGAATAAAACACAGAAATGCCACAGAATGTCCCTCCCCCCAAAAAAAAAATAAAAAAAAAGAAGACAAACCCCCAAAAGTCAAAAAAATAACGAACCAAACAAATATTCATACCTAAGGTGTAGTTTTGTTTTTGTTTTTCAGACACTCTGACTGATTCCTCAAGGAGTCCTTAATGGAATGCAGACTATTTTTTTTTTTTTTCTCGTTAATTCTTTTCCTTGCTTATCACTTAATCAATTACAATCAGGAGAGTCCAGGTGGTAATCAAGCTAGTATGAAATTGTTTTCATGGAATAATTTCAATGGATGTTACATGGTAATTACCACTCTAACATTAGCATTAACAGCAGGGATAATTGACTGAAGTTGCTGTCCCTAGTCCAAGATGACCCTGTATTTCCTACCTGAACAAGCAGAATGGTACTTTTTTGTTTCTTTGTTTGTTTGACATTCATGCACATTTATAGCAGTAAGCACTTCAAAGAAAAAAAAAAAATAAAGTTTTTAAGATCAAGTCAGAGATAATATAAATATTTTAAAAATGCTAACCTTCTGCTTATAAAAACACAATATTAGCAGAATATTAATTTCCTGAGTTTCACACAGCATAGGGGCCTTCCCACCGTGGTGTTAAAGATGTTTCTTTCCATGTCTTAATTAGAACCTTATCTTCAGGTTGTATTCTATGGATTGCTATATCTAACGGGGACGCTGTGCTACCAACCCTTTCGCTTGTAATTCCCTCCGTCTATTCATAAGTTGTATTAAATAAGGTGTTAATTGTGTGTCCTGTATCTGGGGGTGATCAGCTGGTATCTCTAGATCATAAGGCATACTGTATAGCAAAGGTGAGATCCCGACATCGGCTCGAGGCTGTGTTCGAATATTCAATAGTGCAAGCGGTAAACATTTCACCCAGGAGGTTTTTGTCTCCATCATAAGCTTCGTTAGTTGCTTCTTAATTTCCCCATTCATTCGTTCTACCTTTCCAGAGCTCTGAGGGTGCCACGGTGTATGATATTCCCAACTCGTCCCCAAGGCTCTCATAGTTTCTTTGGACACTTTTGATATAAAGTGCGGGCCGCGGTCAGAATCAATTGTTTCTACAATCCCATACCTCAGGATAATGTTTTCTAATAGTATTTTTACCACAGCTTGGGCCGTTGCCCTCGTTGTCGGGAAAGCCTCGACAAAATGTGTGAGATGGTCTACAATTAATAATGAATATTTGTACCTTCCCACTTTTGGAAGTTTTGTGAAATCCAATTGAATTCTGGCAAAAGGTCGGTGTGCTAATTCCCGACCTCCTAATACTCTTTCCCTCATTTGTCGGGCATTCACTCTTTTACAGACAAGACAATCATGCACAATTCGTTTTGCTACATTGTATATTCCAATACACATATCTTTTGTAGCGAATTGGTCCACTAGTGCTTAAGCTCCCCAGTGGGTGTTCTCATGAAACCTCCGTAGCACTCGCAGAGCTGCAGACTTAGGAAGCATTTCCCGTCCATCGGGCAATATCCATTTACCCCCCATCTATTTCTTTTATGCCCATTTGAGCCATTTTATCCTTTTCTGGCTGCGTAAAACAGAGTAATGTATATATGGGTCCGTGTAAATAACAATAGCAATGTGACTTTTTCCCCTCCTCCTTTTCCCAGGACAAGCAACTACGTTGTATAACATCAAAGCCGAAATCCTTCCAACAGGCATCACGTGGAAATTCCTTTAAGTTTTTGCCACAGTCTGAGCAATTTTCCCTCGCTCTTATAGTTCTCATACTCATTAATGCTGATCTTTTCGCCTCCTGATCCGCCAGGTTATTACCCCTAACCTGAGGGGTAAGGCCCCTCTGATGTCCTTTTATATGTACTACAGCAATGTCCTTAGGTTCTCTAATAGCTTGTAGGACCTGGGCAATTAATTCCTGATGTATTAAACCCTTTCCTTGTGAATTGATGAGCCCTCTTTCTTCCCATATTTTACCAAATGTATGTATTACCCCATAAGCATATTTTGAATCTGTATATATTGTGCCATTTTTAGTCTTTAACAATTTTAGGGCTCGCAAGATGGCATATAGTTCACAAGCTTGGGCTGACCAGCTAGGGCTCAGGGGTCCAGATTATACTATCTCAAATGTGTTCCCATTTACCAGCGCATACCCTGATTTTCGTTTCCCTTCAACTATTCTTGAGGAACCATCTACATATATTTGTTCACCGACAGGTAATTCCACTTCTTCTAAATCAGGTCTTAATTTTGTTTGCTCTTCTATATTTTGGAAGCAATTATGACCTAAGGGCCCATCTGGTTCCCCATAAAGAAACTGAGCAGGGTTCTGTAGTGAGGTTGTTTCTAGTGTTAATTTCAGAGACGAGATTAATATTTCTTCATATTTCAATAACCTGGCATCAGTGATCCATTTTTCTGCCTTTTGTTGCAGTACTCCACGTATATTATGTGGAGATATTACTTTAATTTCCCCTCCGAAGGTGATTTTTTTGTGCTTCCTCTACCAGTAAGGCGGCAGCCACCACTACTTGCAAACAATTTGGCCACCCCGGCTAACCGAGTCTAATAATTTAGACAAATATTTTTTACTCCCTGCCCATTCTTGGGCCAGCACTCCGTATGCCGTGCCTTCCACACTGTTCACGAACAAACAAAAAAACAAAAAAAAACGGCCTCCTCAAATCTGGCAAACTTAACACTGGGGGTCATGCTAGTTCTTTCTCCTTCTCATTCTCTCTCCTTACAAACACTTTCTGCGCTTCTCTTAATAACTTGTCCAAACCCCGATACCCCGATCCTGCCAATCTTCTATCTTCTCTAATTTCTTCTAATTTCTTTCTAATTTCTAATATCCAGCCAGGAGTTTGCTACGAATTGAGTTTTCAGCAGGGCCTCTCCCACAGGAGTCCCCAGATCCACCCCTGAATATAGCTGCAGGCTTTTACGCAGCCTCTCTAGCCATTCCGTCGGGGTTTCATCCCTCTTTTTTTCTTTTTTTTTTTTTCCCTCTTTTTTTTTTTATTTGTTGTTGTTCACTAAAGGCCTTATTGATTTTGTGACCTCTCGGGACTGATTCCCTAATTAATAATGGTTCATAAATCTTGCATATGACCACGGTGTATGGGGTCCTGATTATTCCAATTAGGTCTCTGCAGTGGCCACTTAACATCTGCAGCTGGACCTTGCTGATGCTGTTGATCCCAGATTCGCATTCCCGCTCTCCTAATCATTCCCCTCTCTTCCGAGGTAAATAAAATCCCCATTATAGATTGTATCTCCTCCCACGTGTACACATTGGGTCCTAGGAACTGATCCACTCGCTCTGCTACTCTGAGGGGGTCTTCCAATAAACTTCCCATCTCTTTCTTAAAATCGCGGACATCCCCAGAATTAATGGGGACCTCCACATACCCCATTTCGGGTTGCGGGCCTCCCATAGATATTTCTCTCAACGGATACAGCCCCCCCACGCTCTCAGGTTTCTGAGATTTCTGTCTGTTTTCTAATTTGACTCCTAGTTACCGGCCCTTGATCGACATCACTGTCCGACTCCCCTGAAGGGTTCGAAGGCCCTGGGGGGGCCGTGGGCAGGGCATAAGGAGGTGGTGATACTGGGACCTCCAATTCCAATTCTTTTTCTTACATTTCTCCTCCCCCTTCTCCTCCCCTCCTTTTTCTTTTAACGAATACAAATTAACTCGATCCCCGAGCCCAGCCAGAAACTCGCATATTCGCATATTCGCTTTCTTCTAAACAAAAAGGTTCTTTGGCATTCACATAAACATTTAAGGCTTGACACACCCTGTCATTGGACGACCCATACAAGGGCCAATAGAGACTGTCGCCTTGAATTTGCTGACCTCCCCAAACTTCAATACAATAATGAATCATTTTTACTTTGTCCTTTCCCCGCCTAGAAGGGGAATCACTCCAATTCTTAATCATCAACCCCAGTGGACTATCCGGGGGTATAGGGGGCAACCTAACCCCTCCCATGGGACCAGAAGGCTTACTCTTCTTCTGTCCCATCTTCCGGAGTGCCTTCACACACACACACAGCCGCTTCCCCCTTGTCGTGGTCCAGTCCCTCGCGGGATGTGGGAACCGCACTACTGAGGGGTCCGCACTCACTTCGTCCGCAATTGGACGTCTCACACAGACGCGCTCCGCGAACACCAACCCCAACCGAACGGAACACGAGCCTATGCTTACCCACCCCATGGATCTTCGTTCGGTCTTCGTGTACAAAGATTACCTAGGGGTTTGCTGGCTTTATTTGCTTGCTGCCCGAAATTTAGGGTTCGTCGGTAGAGGGCCCGAATGGGAATAGTCCCGGCGAAGGCCGCCGAAATCGGTGGGGCGCCCCCCTCGATAGGATTCCCGATCGACGTACCTCTATCCGAGTCACGGCACCAAATTTGTTATAAATTACTCTTTTAGCCAGAAAGAATTAGTTTATTGAGTAAGCGATCAGCAAGCAAAACAGCGCTGGGCGGCCGGGGAGTCCGTGCTCCTCAAACGGCATGCACCCCCCCCCCCCCTTCACAGTCCCCTTTTATCATCGGGTTCTTCCGGGGTTACGTAGCCCCCCTTCCTGCTACTGCAGCTGCGTCGACTGTTGCTAGGGCGTCGTCTCCGGTCCCTCTGGTGGTCGCACGGATGAAGGCCGTAGTCTTCCTCCGCTTGGTATGTGGTGTTTTTCCCTCCTTAACTGGTCATGCTGTTTTGTCTTCAGATAGGACAGTGGGTTATCAATTTTGCAGTTATAGTATTTACACGAAGTTCTCTCAACTCTCCGTCCGAGACAGCAACAGGCAGGGAGCCTCAAGGTCCTTACAGCCACCTGGCGACTCCCTTTGTTCCTTCTTAATATAGCCATGGGAAATAATGAACAAACATGCTTCGTACACCACAGTTTAATTACCTTCTGAGAGATAAATTAGCACATTTCAATAAAAATCTTAATCTGGGCCTTGACCTGAATCTCAGAAAAGGAACAAAATGCAAGATGCTTTTGCACTACTCTAGTCCTCCATTATAAATAATACTGAGCTTCTATATACATAGGAATGCATGTTTTTGAAAACTTCATTGACCTTTCTGGTAGATATCAGCTGTGACCCAAGACTGTACAAGTTCTTTTACTTTCCCTGGACATATACCTTGCTCTCAGAAGAGGATTTCTTTAGGAAAACTTAAAGAACTCAATATTTTGCCTTCTTTCCCAGGTTATGACTTTTACTATACACTTGTTCACAGAAAATGAACAATATTGGCTTCAGCATCAAACCTGGTATACAGTGGCTGTTTCTGGCTACAAACTGGATGCTGGTTGAGACATCAGTTGCTATCATTGGACCCTGGTAGTTAAGCAAATTTCAGCTCCTGTAGCAATTTGTTTGTTCAGTGCACACATCAGCTGCCACATGACAGTGTTGTGGCAAATGCTCTCAAAAGCTTTCTGAAGTTGAGATAGACATATTGCTGTTTATTTCTTCTTGTAGCCAGTCATTTAACTATAGAAAAAAAAAAAAAAGTCAAGAAAGCTAGCCACTCATTGGCTGATTGGGCTAGTTGGAAGAAATGCAATGTGAAAACTTTCTGAATTGTTTTCACAAAGCTATGCTACCCTTGCAGCAGAAGTATAAGCAGCTGGATAACGTCACGAGGATAAGGGTCTTTTACAGGGCGACTCTTGTAGTTTATCTCCAGAAAGCCATATCTATTTTATCCTTTTGGCTGTACAGCATGCAACAGAGATCACCACAATGTTTTCAGTTATATTTTTCCCTCATATCTGGTTGTAGATATTTAACAGACCCTTCTCCAATTCTATATTGGAGTTCTGCGCAGCCAAGGAACTCCTTTACAGAAAGTGTAAATTCCCTTCCTCTTCTTCCTTGCCTATCCTCCACAAATATCCTGTACCAATCTATAACAGTGCGCAGGTCATTCTGTCACACCAGGTCACTGGGATTCCAGTGATTTATAAACCTCAGACTGTGCATGGCCTTCCAGTTCTTCATGTTTGTTTCCCAACTCCTATTTATTAGCTTAATGATAGTTCTGCAGGTAGCTTGAAGAAAGCAAGAAAATACCTTCCTTTTCTGAGAGGAAATGTGAAAATCTTCCTGTTACCTTTCTAAGTACCTCTTTTGTCATGTTTAAATCAATTATTTCAGGGCTTGGTGCTCACCTCTAATGAACAATTAAAAGCATTTGCACTGGCTTAGCATGTTTGTACACAAATACGTTCTCCCCACTTTCTATTAGTTGTATTCCATCTCTTCCCAGTGGTACTCCTTAATCTTCAAATAAAGTACAATCATCAAAGAAGTCAAAACTCTTGTAGTGACACTGAATATGCAGTCAGGCGTTGGTCTGACATCACTGTCTGTTCCTACCCAGCTCTCCTTAATCAGAAGGATTACAGAAGATAACTCTCAAGAGCCTGTTGCTCTCATCCTTGCCACCGGAGACCCTTGACCTGTTCAGTGTTTTTCCTCTGTACATCGCTACTGCTCATATGGATAAGAAAAAAGGGGTAATTAGAACATCAGGAAGTGACTGGATGATCCTTAGAAGTTTCTATCTGCAAGATCATGGATATTGATTTTTGAAAGTAGGAAACTTCCCCAGAATGATAGATCACCCTGGAAAACAGCTGCCTCTGTCCTATTCGGAAATCACCACTCACCTTTCTCTTTTCTTCATGGCACAGGTTCACATCCAATGACCTGAATTACCCAGTCAAGAAACTGCTCAAGATGGAACTCATTCTTCCCACTCAATTCCAAGGGCTTTGAATCTTCCTTCTAGCCTTTTAGGAAATGCCAAATCCAACAGCCCAATAGAGGTGAGACTGTTGCATCTCCATGTTCCTATGCACTGTCAGCTGTGAGGCTGAGAACATATTTTGAGTAAGCACACATGCTTGATACATACATTCATATATACAAAGCTGACCAGAGAGATCCACACAGAGAGAAAATACAGTGCTTATGTAAACACAGACAGCATCAACAACCTCATCATGCTCCCCTCTCTGGCTAATCAGGGTGAAATTCAGTCAGTGGAGAATATATAGATACATATATATACACATATACATATATGTAATAATAATATATATATGCAATGCAGATCCCTCCAGTAACTTGTCTTAGATGTTCAGGCTATCCAGTAGCTGGTCCTTGGATACCAGATCTCCCTCGACATATCAGTCTGCAAGGCCTGCAGCCCCATTCTAGTTGTTCGTACTGAAACCTCTTTGCACACATACAGGCACAGATGCACTCAAATGTTATGGATCCCTCCAGGAACCGGTCTTATACACCGAGTCGGAATGCTGAATGCCCTGGTCTGCCAGTTACTTCATACACAAATAAGCATGCACACATGGAAATGGATCTCTCTGCTACTTGGTCTGCACCTGTGGCCTTATCAGTAGACAATCCCAGAATCCACAGTCTCCTACTAGCTGGCTTTCACCTTCTGGTTCTTCCAGTAGGCAGCTATGAGACCCTCTGGCTTTGCAGGTTTCTGGTCTAGATTTACTCCAATACTTGTCTCTAAATTCTGTTATCTTACTCAGTGGTTACTTCACAGCTTTCTTCTTGCTAACGATCACACACTGACTTATACAACCCCACAATATGTACAAACTCCAGTTTCTCCAGTTTATGGTATGCCAGACACACAAGCCTATATAATCTGTGGCCATTTTATAGCAGCTGTCACTTAGACCCCAACCATACACGCATATGCACATGGAATAGAGAGTGTTATCACCAAGGGAATTCATTATAGATGAATTTAGCAGTACGAAAGAACAGATTCCATTGATCGGATGCAAGGCACAGATGTGACTAGCACGTTATATCTTTTACCTCTGTTTTCCCATGCTGGTTCCTCTCCAAACTACCTTGTTCCCTTCCTGTTCCTGACTTTGGTCCATTTCCCTAAAAAAACACATTAGTCTTTTACAACCCCAAGATTCTCTTCTCCTGCATCACCCCTGTAGTTAGTAACCTCGCTCAGTCCATAAGGTGACCTGGAATGCAGTTTACAGCTCTCACTAATGCATGTTAATGTCTTTCACAGCTGGACAATTGGCTGATAGCTGTGAAAACCATGGGGCAACCTGGGCCAGGGTATTCAGTCGGCTCCAGTTAGTTTACAGGTATTCTATCAACTGTCATTATCCTCTTTGCTCCATTATGGGTTTGGAGATGAGCTTTTAATCACATAATCTAACATAAGACAACAGCTGAAGTCCAGTAATACCTTTATCCTGAAATCCTTTTTCCTGTTACAAAAGGTCACAATTGTCCGTATTTCAGAGAGTTCTTTGCAGTAACCGTACCCTTCCTCTTAGTTGTACTGAGTTTAAGCTCTTTCTTATGCAACGTCTTGTCTATTTCCTTTTCATCATCCCAGGTGCAGTCAATCCTGATCACGTTTTCTCTAATACAGTGCCAAGTGAAGGAGCTGCATCTGTATCAGGGGATGTGTGCTGCAGATGAGATCAGTGTCATTGTTCCCAGCATCAGGGAGGAGCAGCAGGCATTCCCTGCAGCATGAGAATAGGATGGTGGCACCCTGTGCCAGGTGTTCTTAATTCATAGAGGCTATCAAAGGACTTGATCTGGCCATATCAAGTAGGGCTGGGTGTGATGTTCCTTGGTGCATAGTAACCACTACAAGTTTTTTCTGTAACCAGCACCTACCTCCTTTCGCTTTATCAGTCCATTACTGGCATATTAACAGCACTTAAAATAGTTCAGTTTTTGGACCCTCACTACAAGAATGACATCGAGGCCTCAGAGCATGTCCGGAGAAGGGCTACAAAGCTGGTGAAGGGCCTGGAACACAAGTCCTATGGGCTATGGCTGAGGGAACTGGGGCTGTTTAATCTGGAGAAGAGCAGGCTCAGGGGAGACCTTATTGCTCTCTACAGCTACCTGAAAGGAAGTTGTGGGGAGCTGGGGGTCAGCCTCGTCTTGCAGATAACCAGCAATAGTACTAGAGAAAATGGCCTCATGTTGTGCCAGAGGAGGTTTAGGTTGGAAATTAGGAGATATTTCTTCTCAGAAAGAGTGGTCAGGCATTGGAATGGGTTGCCCAGGGAGGTGGTGGTGTCACCATCCCTGGGGGTGTTTAAGGAAAGGCTGGACGTCATGCTTAGTGACACGGTTTAGTGGGTGATATTGGTAGTAGGGTGATGATTGGACCAGATGATCTTGAAGGTGTTTTCCAACCTTAATGATTTTATGGTTCTATGATTTCTCATATTTACACATAGAGTTTGCATCACTTCGGGTCACTGGTACTTTCTGGTGCCAGATAAGTTGGAAGCCAGCTCTGAGTTTACTCTACGAGGTTCTCTGTTTGGCAGGGAATTTCCCATATTGTCTGTTAATTCCTGGACTTGATTCACTTTTCTTGTAATCACGGGTACTGCTACACACTTCTTCTTCCCATGCTGCCAGTCTGCAAACTTATGATATTACATAAGAGAAATAAATGTGGTAAAAATTTGGATAAAAAAGTCATATTAAAAGTTATGATATCTCCAGTTCAAGTGTTTTAGTTGTTTTTTTTTTTGTCAGTGTGTTTTTCATGTGTTGTCTCTGCTATTAGATGTAACAAAATCTAGATTAAAAAATCTTCTACCAGCATAGCTACAATGAAAAAAAAAAATCCTACATGTGTATTCATGCACGCACATCACATTTTTTTGTTGGAGAAACTTTGTAGAGACACAGAAGTTGTAACTGTACTCATACTGTAAATTCTTTCCAGAACTGAAATATAAATAGGTGTATTTCAACCCTTGCCTAATGTATACTTATTCTACTCCAACTAGCAATTTTCTGAACAATTCCTAAGCATGTTCTGGCATTTAATATGTACAGGAGCCATTTCCAATAGGGCTTTACATATAGCCATCATAGTTTGGAGGCAGAAAAAAGTTTATTACTTTAGATGAAGACTGATCTGTGCCAACTAGCCACTGCCCAGGAGCTTTCCCAAGCATGCTTTCTACTATACCTGTAGACAAAGATGCCAACAAAAGAGTACCTTTGGTGATTTAACTTTTAAGTGCTTTACTGTTGGTATAGACCATGTCATCATTAGGTGTGTTCTGACAAAATAACTAACCTGGCAAAAAATGTGTGTGAGAGCCCTGAAAAAGCCAAGTTAGGAACTCCTCAGGATATAGCAGAAACATTTGCAGAGACACACTTTTATGTTTGAAAAATATCATCCTTTCTTTGTGTGACAGCAGGGGAATAGTTTTTTTGATCTGACAAAACCACCAGTAGCTACAGAGTAGGAATTAGAAGAACAACACAAAAGGTTTTGTGTTGAGTTTTTTGTTTACATAGGAGTGTGTCTTAAGTGAGCTCTATGCAACATCTGGTCTTTCTAGCTGATTTTGCAATACTTACACCCTAGGATTACTTAGACAAGTACTTTTTTTATCAACAGTGTTATATATGTATTTTATACTTGTTTATGTTTTGAATCAGACCAACTAATTACTAATTAATTTATTTATTCCTTTGAGAAGCTTTTCTTCATCACTTAAAAAACCTTCACCATTACATGGAAAAACAGACATATCTAAGAAAAATCCCCATCAGGATGCATAGGTCAGGATTTAACCTCTGTATTTGACTGTCATTAATCTACTTACTTTGTGGAAATGTCTCTTGCAGCATCTGTTGAGACTACAGAAATTGGACAAAATCACTTTTTCCTAGAATTCAGTGGCTACTATAAGTTGCCACTTTCCATTTTTCACTTTCACAATTACTTCTATGAAGAGAGTCACACAACACAATAATTTTAGAATACAAAGTTGAACTCATGTAAAGATCCTTTTTTTAGTTCTCTTTCTACTAGCAAAAAATCATTCTACTTAATAAAAAACCAGCATATTTACTGGCATATATAAATCATAAACTACAGAATTTTATGCAAAAACAGTCTACATTACAGCCATCACATTAAATTAGCCATAAAAATTGGACAATTCATACTGAATATTGCTTAATGTATTCTTTAAAATAACTGTTCATCTTACCATGTTTTCTAATATTGTTCCTTGTTGAAATGCTGAAAAAAGGAATCTGAAAAGAGGTTGTAAGTTTCAGTTTGTATTTGTTATTGTAGAAGTGCCTAAATGTAAGCTTCCTTATATCAAATGATATACAAATATGCTAACTGGAGTTTTTTCCTTTCCTTTTTCCTTTCCTTTCCTTTTTCCTTTCCTTTCCTTTCCTTTCCTTTCCTTTCCTTTCCTTTCCTTTCCTTTCCTTTCCTTTCCTTTCCTTTCCTTTCCTTTCCTTTCCTTTCCTTTCCTTTCCTTTCCTTTCCTTTCCTTTCCTTTCCTTTCCTTTCCTTTCCTTTCCTTTCCTTTCCTTTCCTTTCCTTTCCTTCCTTCCTTCCCTTCCCTTCCTTCCCTTCCCTTCCCTTCCCTTCCCTTCCCTTCCCTTCCCTTCCCTTCCCTTCCTTCCCTTCCCTTCCCTTCCCTTCCCTTCCCTTCCCTTCCCTTCCCTTCCCTTCCCTTCCCTTCCCTTCCCTTCCCTTCCCTTCCCTTCCCTTCCCTTCCCTTCCCTTCCCTTCCCTTCCCTTCCCTTCCCTTCCCTTTCCTTTCCCTTTCCCTTTCCCTTTCCCTTTCCCTTTCCCTTTCCCTTTCCCTTTCCCTTTCCCTTTCCCTTTCCCTTTCCCTTTCCCTTTCCCTTTCCTTTCCCTTCCCTTTCCCTTTCCCTTTCCCTTTCCCTTTCCCTTTCCCTTTCCCTTTCCCTTCCCTTCCCTTCCCTTCCCTTCCTTCCTTCCCTTCCCTTCCCTTCCCTTCCCTTCCCTTCCCTTCCCTTCCCTTCCCTTCCCTTCCTTCCCTTCCCTTCCCTTCCCTTCCCTTCCCTTCCTTCCCTTCCCTTCCCTTCCCTTCCCCTTCCCTTCCCTTCCCTTCCCTTCCCTTTCCCTTTCCCTTTCCCTTTCCCTTTCCCTTTCCCTTTCCCTTTCCCTTTCCCTTTCCCTTTCCCTTTCCCTTTCCCTTTCCCTTTCCCTTTCCCTTTCCCTTTCCCTTTCCCTTTCCCTTTCCCCTTTCCCTTTCCCTTTCCCTTTCCCTTTCCCTTTCCCTTTCCCCCTTTCCCTTTCCCTTTCCCTTTCCCTTTCCCTTTCCCTTTCCCTTTCCCTTTCCCTTTCCCTTTCCCTTTCCCTTTCCCTTTCCCTTTCCCTTTCCCTTTCCCTTTCCCTTTCCCTTTCCCTTTCCCTTTCCCTTTCCCTTTCCCTTTCCCTTTCCCTTTCCCTTTCCCTTTCCCTTTCCCTTTCCCTTTCCCTTTCCCTTTCCCTTTCCCTTTCCCTTTCCCTTTCCCTTTCCCTTTCCCTTTCCCTTTCCCTTTCCCTTTCCCTTTCCCTTTCCCTTTCCCTTTCCCTTTCCCTTTCCCTTTCCCTTTCCCTTTCCCTTTCCCTTTCCCTTTCCCTTTCCCTTTCCCTTTCCCTTTCCCTTTCCCTTTCCCTTTCCCTTTCCCTTTCCCTTTCCCTTTCCCTTTCCCTTTCCCTTTCCCTTTCCCTTTCCCTCTCCCCTCCCCTCCCCTCCCCTCCCCTCCCCTCCCCTCCCCTCCCTCCCCTCCCCTCCCCTCCCCTCCCCTCCCCTCCCCTCCCCTCCCCTCCCCTCCCCTCCCCTCCCCTCCCCTCCCCTCCCCTCCCCCTCCCCTCCCCTCCCCTCCCCTCCCCTCCCTCCTCCCCTCCCCTCCCCTCCCCTCCCCTCCCCTCCCCTCCCCTCCCCTCCCCTCCCCTCCCCTCCCCTCCCCTCCCCTCTGTGATGGTGATGGTGATGATTCCTTGAGTTCCATGAGTCTGACTGACTGCTCTGCTAAATGCAACACTTTGCCCTTACTTCCACTGAATCCCATCCAGCTAGTTTCAGACCATTCCTCCAATCAGTTAGGATCCCTCTGAATCCAGTTTTTGTTCTCTGCAGAGCTTAAAGGTATCTCATTTGGATCACTCTGAAATGAAAGAAATATCCTTCATTCTATGCCATTAATGAATAGGACCAGACCCACCTGTATCCTGGCAAGCATTGGTGATACATTACGCAGACGAAAAGGGCGCCGCGCAGCGCTGCCGCCAAGAAGTCCTGCGGGTGCTCGCGCTTGGCATGCCGGGCGGCGAAGGCGGCATCGGGGAAGGTGATGAGGCAGCGCAGGCACTGGGTGGAGCCCAGGCAGTCTGCGCCCACGCGTCACCGGGGGGGGGCGCGGGACATGCGACCCCCCCCCCCCCCCAATATCCCCCCCACGGCACCCGTGGGTGTCCCACACACAACCCCCGGCCCCATCCCCAGGGGGACGAGGGGGAGGGGGCAAAGGGACACAAAGGTGCTTGGGGGGGGGGGTAGACCCAGGCCCTGCCCGCAGTAACTCACGGGGGGGTTCCCGTAACGTCCGGGGGGGGAGGCCCATAACACACGGGCGACCCCCCCGGCCCCGCACCCACCTTGTTGGGGTCCCCCAGCCCCTCGGTGTCCAGCAGCACCAGGGTGGTGTCGGGCCAGCGTGGGTGTGGCAGGTACCACATCCAGATCCCCTTGGTCTGTGCCTGCACCGTGGGGCCCAGAGCGAAGCCTGCGGGGCCAGGAGGGGGTGTGAGGGCGAGCAGGACCCTCCAGCCCCATTAATCCTCCATTAACCCCCTCGTTAACCCTGTTAATCCCCCGTTAACTCCCGTATTAACCCCGTTAATTGTTAATCCCGCATTATCTCACCGGTGCGCGACTGTGCCAGACAGTTCATGAGGAAGGACTTGTTGGTGCGGTAGGGCCCCACGATGGCCACCACCACCACGGGCTACCCAATGCCGCGCAGCACCTCCAGCGCCGCGGGGTTGGGGCTCAGCACGCCGTCGGCCCCGTTCTGCACCAGGCACAGCGGCTCCTGCATTGCTGCTTCGAGCACGGACGGAAATGAAACCAAAAGCAGCAGCACCAGCAAATAAAAGTCAGCAGCCCCCCCTTGTCCTGGCCCTGGCTGACTCATCAGGGAGGGCGGCAGCTCCTCGGCCCTTTCCCACATTCCCTTGTTTTCCGGGAAACCCAAAACTGGAGGCAGAATGGAGGAATTTATTGGGGTTGCACTGAGGTCACAACACGCGCTGTATCAGCATCAGGGCACCAAAGAACACGACCAACGCGACAGACAACAGGCCCGGCAGAAAGGGATCGGTGACAAAGCCGTGCCCATCCGGTGCCCTTTGGTGCCACGACGGCTTCTTCATCTCCTCCTTCTTCTCCTGCAGCTTCTTGATCTGCTCCCGCAGCGTCTCAGCCTCGCTCTGGAAGCATTCCTTCAGCAGCGCCTCCTGCTCCTGCAGCACACGAAGTGGGGTCAGTGCCGTCACTGCACTCTCCAGGCACAGCACCCCGCTGCTGGCGATGGCCGCCACGTACTTCTCCACCAGGCTTGCCAGCACTGCCAGGAGGCAATGGCGGTGTCACCCCCCCTACGGCACCCAAACGGGGCCGCCTGTCCCCACACCGCCGCAACTCACTGCTGCCTGTCACAGCCTGCCACACCGGCAGCGCCTTCACCGGGGCCTTGTCCCAGATGTGCTGGCAGAAGGCGTTGGCCTGCCGCAGGAAGCCGGGGCGCAGCTGCCCCTCATTGAGCTCCTCCAGCTGCGTCATCACCTCAACCTCGGCCGGCAGTGGCAGCACGAAGCACTTGCGCTCGGGGAAGAAGTCGCGCAGGCAGCGCCGCAGTTCATTCTGCTCCTGCACCATGTGGCTGCTCCCTGCGGTGCGAGGAGGCCATCAGGATGCGGCCCTATGGCGTCACCCAGCCGCAACACCGCGGTGCAGCCGCCGTACCGGGCTGCAGGCGCGGCACTTGCTCCAGGTACTTGTCCGCGGTGATGCGCCGCCCATCCTGCGACAGCTCCAGCACGAAATCCCGCACAGCCCAGACGAAGCCGGGGAAGAAGCGCACGAAGTCGGCTGCCGCCGCGTCCCTGCTATCCACCACCCGCACCTGCACACGCTCCGTCAGCGCCATCACGACCCTGAGGGGAGTGGTGGCACCATCACCACGATGCCACCGTGACAGCGCCAACACCATTGTGCCCGCCCCGACCCCCCCAGTACCCGAGGTGCTGCAGCACCTGATGGTCGATGGTGCCGAGGCTGTTGTACACCAGGGTGCAGGAGAGCAGCAGCGCCAGCGTGAAGATCCAGGCGTCGTTGTGGCTGTCGCCCTGTGCCCGGAGGGGGTCGTCAGGGCCGGATCCGGGGGTCCCGCGACCCCCCCAGCCCCGCACCCACCTTGTTGGGGTCCCCCAGCCCCTCAGTGTCCAGCAGCACCAGGGTGGTGTCGGGCCAGCGTGGGTGTGGCAGGCACCACATCCAGATCCCCTTGGTCTGTGCCTGCACCGTGTGACCCAGGGCGAATCCTGTGGGGCCAGGAGGGGGCGTGGGGGCGAGCAGGACCCTCCGGCCCTGTTAATCCTCCGTTAACCCCTCGTTAACCCTGTTAATCCCCCGTTAACCCCGTTAAATCTCCTGTTATCTCACCAGTGCGCTGCTGCGCCAGCCGGTTCATGAGGAAGGACGTGTTGGTGCGGTAGGGCCCCGCGATGACCACCACCACCACGGGCTGCCCAATGCCGCGCAGCACCTCCAGCGCCGCGGGGTTGGGGCTCAGCACCCCGTCGGCCCCGTTCTGCACCAGGCACAGCGGCTCCTGCATTGCTGCTCCGAGCACGGACGGAAATGAAACCAAAAGCAGCAGCAGCAGCAAATAAAGGTCAGCAGCCCCCCCTCGTCCTGGCCCCGGCTGACTCATCAGGGAGGGTGGCAGCTCCTCGGCCCTTTCCCACATTCCCTCATTTTCGGGAAACCCAAAACTGGAGGCAGAATGGAGGAATTTATTGGGATTGCACTGAGGTCACTACACGTGCTGTATCAGCATCAGGGCACCAAAGAACACGACCAACGCGACAGACAACAGGCCCGGCAGAAAGGGATCGGTGACAAAGCCATGCCCATCCGGTGCCCTTTGGTGCCACGACGGCTTCTTCATCTCCTCCTTCTTCTCCCGCAGCTTCTTGTCTGCTCCTGCAGCGTCTCAGCCTCGCTCTGGAAGCATTCCTTCAGCAGCGCCTCCTGCTCCTGTGGCACATGAAGCGGGGTCAGTGCCGCCACCGCGGCCCCCAGCACCGCCACCACCACGGTGCCCCCGCCTCTACCTTCTGCTTGTGCTCGATGACGCGTTCCTGTTCCTCCAGCATCGCCTGCAGCTTGTGCTGCATCCGCTCCTCTAGCAGAGTCCATTAAAAAAACTACCATTAAAAAACAAGTGTTGGATAAAGTGCACATGTTGTATAATAATAGAATTTTATTGTTTCTTAATCCTAGACAAATTCAGTTGTTGTCTAGCTGAACACCAATTTAATGTTTTTCTTCATTAAATGGAGTTGGCATATAATATCATTTTGTTTACTAAAACGGAATCTTAGATTTAGTGGTGCGTACCAGGGAAATATCAGTGTTGTATTTATATACTAATAGGTATTTCCTTGAAGCATCAGAATAACCATTTAAAATATCAGTAGAAGAAATCCAACAGTTCTATGAATTGCCCACATGAATCTTTTAAGAGCTATAGGCATCAACTAATCAGAATCACAAAATCCTTCATTAAGAGGTCAGATCATCTAGTGAAGGTGCTCATAAGGAAGGCTAAATAGAACTGAATCTCCCTACTTATCCCTATTGATTCTGTACTTAAAAAAATCCAGGGAATAAATTCTTAATATATTTTTTATATTTATTATTAGGAGTAACTCAATCATAAATTAAAAATGTTTAATAAGTCACTGGATTCCACACTGCATGGAGAATCCTATTTAACCCATAGAGTTTGATCCATGCATTTTTCTGATATTAACACATTCTGTCAGAAAAGGCATTTGAAGTTCTAATTTTCTGTGTTTCATCGAAGGAGGTTTGTAGAAAAAAAAAAAAAAAAAAAAAAAAAAAAAAGCGTGCATTAGGAATATTTACATTTATTCCTAAATCCTTAATAGTCTGATTGCTCTATGGCAAAGTCACATTGGATAGGATTTATCTGAGTAATTGTGGATTCATCCTAAAAAAGATTTCTGACAGAGGTGGGATGAATTAAATCTCCAAGTTATTAACTCCCTTCAGTATAATGGAAGCTTAGGATAACTACCTCACATGTAGAAGGCTACATTGCTAATTTCTGAAGTTTGGTGAGAAATCCAGTCCTGTGACTTTGAATTATGTGGCTTGAGTACTTGAGTATTTGCTTGATAACTGAATTCAAAAGATAAGTGATTGTGTATCAGTGGGGTATGGAAACAGGGAAACTTTAAAACTTTATAGAGGTCATCTGGAGTAGAGATTTCTGGCATTATATTACTTTTTTTTTTTTTTTTTTTTTTTTTTTTCCCTGGTTATCACAGACGACTCCTGTTTGTTCTGGCAGCCTTTTCAGCAGCTAGTGAATTGATAATTCCCAAGAGGAGACATAACTACGAGTACACTAATTTTCAGTCTACAGAGACTACATATGTTCTTTTCTGCCTGAGTAGCTATTTGACAGGTTGTGAAATGGGAGCTAAGTACTGATGAATCTGAGAATTGCTGTCCAAGAAAAAGTGAGTAAGTGGAGGGAGGAATATGAGAAAATTAAAAATAAACTTGTCACTCAAGAATAAAAATATTTGAAATAAGCTAGTCATTTTATTACTGTTGCATGTATATTACATATAAACCTAAAGTAAAACTTAAAATGCTGCACTGATCTTAGAGGGAGCAAAAGTTCTTTTCAGGTCCAAATAAGAAATTTTGACATTTTTAACTTCTTGAAAAAAGAAGTTAATTCTCCAACTTAATAAAAATTAAAATGTTCTCTGTGTTCAGAGGAACAAAGAACTTCCTCACTTTAACAGAATACTGTTCAGATATCTAACTTCTTGTTTTTTTCCATAACGCTAGGAGTGAAAACAGCCATTTGTATACCCCAACCTTTTCTTCTCTTATAATATTTAAATGACTCTGGTGAAAAAAAAGGCTTTATGTGTAGAGAAAGTAAAAATTTAGCACATGTATTGGCTCCTCCCCAGGTGAATTCAGTCACGGTCGAAAAATTATTTTGTATTCAAAGTTACCCCAAAAATAACTGTATAAAATATATTTTATAATATTATATATTTTATAATTTAATAATTATTTTATAATAGTGTATATTTAAATATTGTATAATTAATAAAAATATTAATCAGTAATTTTATTTTATTTTTTTCCCCCTCTGCGGCACTTTGGGAAACTCAATAAGCGTGTCTTGTTATGACAAATTCATCTTACAGGGAAAGTGACAGCGGGTATCTTGAGTGGGAGGTCTTGCAGACTTGCTCAGCTATGGAAGTGTTTCAGTGGCATCTGGTAAACTGCAGGTTTGCTAATGTGTGTGAACAACTTGTACAGCCAGGTGATACACTTTACTTCTTCCAAGGTAATGTACCATGTCCTCAGTCCTCATTAGAACTACTGTGAAAAGAGCCCTACAGATTTTTGACAAACTCTGTATGCACATTTAATATATTTGTCAAACAAACAAACAACAAAAAAACAACTATCTGGCTGCTGCAGTATTCCAGATCTTCATGACTTGTAACTCTGCTGATACCAGCACTGTTATGCATTTATAGAAAAGAGGATTCCTTTATAGGATAGTCTACTTCAAAACATGAAGAAAAGAAGCTTGTACTATTAAAACCACAAGTATTTAACTATAAGTATTTAAACTACAAGTATTTAAAATGTAGTATTTACAGTTTAAAATGGTTTCTGCATTTTTATATATGCTTATCCGGACAATGCTCTCAGACATATGGTTTGACTTTTGGGTTGTCCTGTGTGGAGCCAGGAGTTAGAATTGATGATCCTTGTGGGTCTCTTCCAACTATGTCCATTCTATGATTGAATGATTACCTATCACTGTACATAAGACTTTCAAATAAAGGATTTCAGTAGTTTGTTTTTGGTCTTGAAACTTGGCCTAGAAAAAAAAAAAAAATCCAGGTAGAGCTACCCTTAATTGTGATTTAATGTTTTCAACTCATTTCAGTACAGAGTGGGAATTAAAAAATACTTCTTTCATAAGCAGACAGAAAGTAATCTGATAACTTCAGAACATATTTTACTGACTGTTCAATATTGCTGTCCAGGAATTAGTATACAGTTGCTCATTTACGTTTCTGATTATTAAATTTTAAATACCTGACAATCTGAGACTTAAAAATATAATATAATTCCATATCACAGGTTTAAAAGATGGAGATTTTTCTCTCTCACACATTCAGCCAATTCAGAAATAAAAGCTTTGTTTCTAGTGAGGAACTATACAGCCCACTCTAAGATTTTACATTATATGACACCAAGTACCTAATCATTAAGAAGTTCTGCCTCTTTTTACCATTGCGCTATTTTTCAAGACCAACATTCCTTCCAGCCTTTCATACAAAAATTCAGAAAGCCATTATTTAACAGATAATTGTGGCTTGTTACTTAAACACTCAAGATTTTCCTTTTCAAATAAAGATATCTGCAAAGTGGATGGGGGAATCAACTCCAGTAACACATTAGTATTGTGTAGATTGTGGAACCTTTTTGATCCTGGAATTGCTGGATTATGGAACCTGTAAATATATAAACCCAAATTCTAATGACAGTCAGAATGTGGATGAAAATTTTCATGCACATGTTCAGCATTAATAAAGAAACACCTAATCAGCCATACATAATTTTAAGTTTGCTAATTCATATCACAGATTTTTCATGTGTAAACTGTCAGTCAGTCTTTAACCAAATTACAAACCCTTCCTCCATTAAGAATAGTATTTGTGCGTGTTGTATAGTATGTCCATATGCTAATAATGATGAATAATTAAACATCTAAAAAATAGAGGAACTAATGTGTCTCTACACTGGCAAAAGTCAATCACTTTATGCAGATATGGAGGTGACGTGATTTCAGGAGAGACAGACAGATTTGAGAACACTCCTTTTATTTTCTTAGAAGAAACTTTAGAAATCTTATCTAGACTTTTCTGCTTGTACTTGCACAAAGGGACTGTAAAGTGAGCATAAAGTGAATCAATGTTTTATACATATATTTGCTCAGAAGACAATAGGAACACCAGTCTTAAAAGAGTGGGCTGGACAAATATAAATTCATGTGTTGCAAGACAAGTGATGCTAATAGTACAAAAACATTAAAATGTCAAGGTAAAAACCTGATACCTGTTCCTTGAAATCTAGGTTCTAACAACCTTATGATTATCCAATCTGTAAAAATGCACTTTTTTTGCCTCTCTCAAGATTCCCATGTTAATACCATTACATAAGTGGAAAGCATAGTTACTGTAATAAGTAGAAGAGAGAGAAATAGAAAAACCACTTAAATGTTAATCAATATTAGTGAGAAATATGTAAAAATTTCATTAAATCGTACTTACACTTAAAAGAGAGAACTTCAAAATAATATTTAATTAGTTCTGTAATAGAAACAATTATGAAAAACTGTGTAGGAACAATAGGAATGGATTTTTCCCAGCGGCATTTAATTTCACATAAAACAAATGGAAGACAGTATAATTAAAAAAATGATTTAAAGCTTTTATTGTTGTTGCTGTTTTTTTTTTTTTTTTAATTATATATATATTCACATTTAGAAAAAATTGGTCATAATAATGGGAGTAGAAGTGCTAATGCTGAAGTCTGAATAAGGCCTTAGTTCAGACACTCTCTAAGATTATATATGAGTAGTAAGACATTTTAAAAAGCCACAAAGTTACCCTTCATGTTTTAGCATGCAAATTCTATATAAATTCCTAAATTGGACTAGTATAAATGCATGTGGTTGGATAGCAATTTCCAGCTTTATGATTTCCAGCTATTTTGCCTAGTACAGAATCCAGAGTGAGAGTTGCAGAGCACTTAAAGAGCACTTTTCCCTTTCCAAGAAGTAGCCCTGAGCATTATTTTTAGCTCTTCTGTGTTTTACACATTCATCTGTCCATGTAACCTGTGTACTTCTACACACATGGAATTTAAGCCATAATTGTGATATAAGGACAAAATTCAAATTTGCTGTATAGTTATAACTTGTTCAGCTGGGTATGAAGACTGTTCATATGCACACCCCCAGTGCTCTTAGCCATCAGTTCTCTGTGTTGTCTGGGAAGTGTCCAGCTAGTCTCCATGTAGATCAAACAATCTGCTGATTTGAGACAGTATATTGACTTGAGAAAAGATGATTGATTTAACTCCTAGCCACTCACAAGCAAGATATTTGATTAAATGGTAGAGAAAGTGGGAAGTTTGGACAGTCCCAGACATTCCTACAGGCTGTGCATAGGCCTGTTTGTAGGTGCTATTTGTGCACTTAATTGTGCTGGTTCTGGCCATTTCAGAGATTCCTCTACCAATTCATGATGTAGTATTGACCAAAAGATATACAAATAATATAAAATAGTATAAATTGATCCTGCTGTTGCAAGTTTGATCACAAAAGAGTCTTTTGTTTATAATGAAGACAATCAAGATATGTTTTGTATGTAGTTTAAGATAATACATGCAGAAGGATCGTGCATTTGCTGAAGTGGTCACATAGATTCATCAGCCATCTGTGTTAACTGAATTAATTAGAACAGTTTGGAAAGTCTCACCTGAACCTGGTGAGGATACTGTTGAAAGGGCCTTTGCAACAGGTACTCCCATTACCATCTGAATAACAAACAGTCATCCTTTTCAATTGCTTTGATTCCTCACATGAGTATTACACTATTCAAAGGTACTAATAAATTAGATTAAAAAAAAAAATCAAAAAAAACTGTGAATGTCTGTGCAGCCCCTTACATGGAATCTGCTATTGTTTCTGGATGCTATTTCTAACATTGAGACAACAGAAGGAAAACAAAGCATTTGTATGGTGCTAGAGCAAAAAAAACGATTAGGGTAGCAGAGTAGAATTTCAGCTCTGATGGCCTAAAGTTAATAGTGGAAATCAGCACAAGAACAAAGGAAAATTAATTTATGACTCCTAAAAAGATCAAGTGCAGTCAAGGAAGTTTTTTTCAAGATGTATGGTTCTGGTTACAGTCTTCTTTAATTCACTCAGTCAAGTCCTCTCTTTGTACAAAATTTACAGAACAAGGTGAAGGATTCAGTTGAATAGACAGATGATTGGTAGGTAGACAGACAGATTAATTATTAATGCTGCTGAATGGAGGTCAGATCTCTACTTTTATCTTTTGGATCTGGCTGCATATTTAATACACTTATTAGAAAGGTGGCTGGAATGCCTGATGTTAATGTTCCTAACTTGATAGAGTATGGTCTCTAGGAGGCTCCCCGTGTATCATCTACCTGAATTATTTATAACTCATTAATTATTTATACCCTGCTTATTTTAAAGAACAGGAATTATCTACACACTAATTAAAACTGTCAAAATCTTTAATATTATTTAAAAAGGCATAAAATGGCAGAAGTGAGATTGAATATGTAATATGAATCTGTCCTTTCTTGGTAATGCAGTGTCCTAAGCTTCAAGTGCCTAAGCTATTTTGGAAATCTTGAGTAGGCTTCTTCTGACCAAATGTAAATATATATGCTACAGATAGTTCCTATCTATCTTGATGCCATTTTTAATAAATATAAACTAATTAGAACCCATAATTTATTTCATTCTAAGGTAAAAGTCTAAAGGAGATCAGAGAAACAGTGTCCAGGAAGTACTTAATTTTCTTCCTTTATTACAAAGGAAGCCTAGGGTGATTAACTCGGATGTGACTGCCTTTTGGATAGCTGAAGTTATGATGACCACAGTGTCATGTTCTAAGCCTCCAGGAGAAAGTATAAATTTTTCCACACACTTTGTTTGCAGCACACTTTGTTTGCAGGTTTGGATTCTTGTATTTGGAACAGCATAAATACTTACAGCTTTTTTGCTTTTTTTTTTTTTTTTTTTTTTAAGTATAACACAAACAA
Source organism: Anser cygnoides (assembly GCF_040182565.1). NCBI lineage: Eukaryota > Metazoa > Chordata > Aves > Anseriformes > Anatidae > Anser > Anser cygnoides. The sequence goes on along the minus strand of NC_089873.1, from coordinate 171,528,649 downwards.
ACAACAACAGCAAAAAACACATCATGCTACTGACAGTCCATGTGGATACATATAATACTGAAAAAAAAATCAGTAGTTGAATGCAATTTTGCATCATTACCTACTACTGTATAATTATCAAAATTATTACATCAATATGCCTACTGCAAATGAACTAAGTAATTTTCAACTAAAGGCAGAAATTTTGAATAAATGAACTGAAAATGCTCCAACAGAAAATAATGGTATATTTCTCTACATATTTCTACATTCATTGAGTTAAAGACTGAGGAATATCAAATTTGGTCCTATAAGGCTGAATATGCCAAGGCATTCAGGTAATAAATACAAATAATCTTCTACTGACCTTATTCAAGATATTAGCATTTAAGTGAAAGTTTTTGCATTGGGGGATGGGGGGAGGGGAAGGTACGTGGCAAAACTGGAGAAAAAGAGGATAACTAGTGAAATATCCTGAAGAAAAAGTGGAAGGTATGGAAACTGCAATCCCCCAACAATAGCATATGAAAAGACAGTTCAGAGCACCTTTATTTCTATGGCAAGCGTAGAAAACACAAGTTGACCTCTTTCATCTGGCTTTCTTGTTTTAGGAGGAATTATTCATATATATCATTTGGCTGTTACAGTTTAAATATGTCCCTATGTTCTGTGCACATAAAACCATAGTAATCTCCCCAGTTAGCTATGTAGAGAAGAAAATTCAAAACTAAAGTCTACTAATATAGCAATGCAATATTAAAAACTGGTGGGTTTTGTTTTGTTTTGTTTTTGTTTGTTTGTTTAGTAGAATTGGGTCCAGGGCATGTCAGCAAGATGGCTGCCACAAGAAATTCAGATATCCCAATTATAATGTAAAGTTTTACTTTCAAATACATTTTGTTCACACTGAGGAGCACTTTCTGAGTTGCAGATTGCTGGCTGAGCAAAATAGGTAGAATTTTCTTTTAAGTATTTATTTACCTCCTCTGAGTATTAAAGATATTCATAAAGATATGTCCATAAAAAGAACAAGTACAAACTTTATTCTGACATTTGATTTAATCCATGTTAGGAAATTTATTTGACAGATACTTTTTTTTTTCTTTTTTTCCCCAGGCATTGAAATACAGCATATTTGCACAAAGATTTGTGCTTAAAGAGAAGACGTGATTTTATGAGAAATGTGAATATGAATAATACTCATAATCTCTGCAGATTTTCTTACCTTTCAGTACCGTGTTACTATGTAATGTCATCAGCAAAACAAAAGAAAGACTACTTTCCTTTAAAGGGTACCGTTACGTTGTTTTATCTTGTTTGACCTGTATTAGTATCAATTTTTGGCAAGTGTCCTCTGGGGAAAAAAAAATTAAAAAAATAAATTAATTAATTAAATGAAAGCCAATAATCTGTTATGTGATAGAATTTACCACTTTGGCTCAGCAGAAAGAGTAAAACTAAAATTAAGGCATTCCAGGAGATATGATGATTCTCCACGATACAGACTGAAAATACATATTAAAAAAGAAAAAAAAAGTCTTATCGTAGTGAACTGCAGTCTGTATACTGCGTTTGAATCTTTACCTGCAGTTTACAATATTTCAGAACAAATCAGAACAGCCTAATAGGTGATAGTTTGAAAATATCTTTTTACGTATGTTTTAAGGTGCAGCATACTTTTGAATAATATTGTCTATAACAAAACAAACATTTTACATGTATTTTTATGCCCAGTTTCAAAAAGTGTATTTTTAAAAATATATAATTATCAATTTCACTTTTTTTTTTTCTATCAAATTTGGTCTACTTTCTCCAAATAGCCTATTGTTAAGAAAGATATGGAGCTTCTTCCCAAAAGGAGAGAAAAAAAAAAAAAAAAAAAACACCACACAACAAAAACCACACATCTTCCCAAATATGTGTTAACATTATATCTTGTTTCAGTGATCCAGCAGAACTCTATGAATGTTGCATAGAACTAAATTGATGTAAATTACATTTTTTTTCTTACAGAAATGATTCTATGACATCTTCAACAGAACACAGTTTGTATGGATGTGATACAAACATACGTGTGTGCTGTTGTTTAACCAAAGCTTTATTACAATTTATAGTATACAGCTGTATACTACATAGTGTATAGCATTCTTATTGCTGGTAATATAAGGTTTTATTATTGAATAAAACACACAAGGCTCAAATCTGTGAGGAAATAACTCTTTTAAAATAAATTCATGAAAAAAAATCATAATTTTCTCAAGGGATTAGCATTGGAAATAATCCTAAAACTATTTTGAAACACAGAGAGGAAATTAAATGAAATGGATAAGCTTTTTGAAAAGAGCAAGAGAGAATAAAAAGCAAACTGTCTGTGAAGAAGCTTGTGTAATTTCATATTTGTCACGAATAGCAAAGAGCTCAACAGCTGAAAATCACTATGGACTGGATCTGACTTCACATCAACAAATTTCATCTACTGAGTCCACAAGTGCTTTTAGGAATGTAACCTGTTAGGAACACAGATAATGGGTTGAATCACCAATGCTTTTGGCATGTATTTCTCTCTCTAATTGTACTGAGAGCCTAAGGAGACAAATCTTTTATAAGAGGGATGAGTCTTGACCAACATAAACACTGGACATCTCTTTCAGATCTTGAAAAATGGTTCGCTGTTGACACTGTAATTTCAGCAGGACATTTTAACAGAGTAAAACAAATTTATCACTCTTCCACGGCAGTTCACTCAGAAATTGCTGTCTTAACCTCTCCTGCTTAACTGAAATTATTCATTCCAAGCTGCTCAACCACAGCTAATCAGAGACAGGTTATGATATACTTTTATGACAAAGAAAAAAATATCTATTTCCAGTCTTATCTTCTCTTACCATCGTTGGACTGTTCAGAGATCAAGTACACTCGTTTTGAAGTAAAGAGAACAGAATTGGACACTCATTTTCAAGCAAATCATATGGCTGAAAGACTAAGCCCCTGTATTTGTGTTTTGGCAAGTTCAAAGCTACGATCAATATTCTTTGACATTTTTTCATGGTACATAATCATGAAATGTTAGTCATTCTAATGACTACAATTTCAAGCCATTTCATTTGAAAGGGTCAGTTGTTGAAAAGTTGGTATTTGTAGCAGTCCTGTCTGCTCATTAGTGATTGCTTTTTCTGAAATGTTGAGTGTACCTTCTATCGTAACAGCCTCTTATAAACACATTTTATTGCCAAAGAACTTTTAACTATTTTCTCTGTGGGTATGTTCTCCTATGTACACAACATTTGGTTTTGTCATTAGCTGACAAATTATTCTCCTGCTCAGAGAAATAGACATTTCTTGTAAAATTTCCAAGATGTTTGCTGGGGTATGTTTCACAAAAGATGTCCATTCCATGTTTCATAGAATGGCTTGGATTGGAAAGGAACTTAAAGATCATCTGAATCCACACACACACACACCAAGGGCAGGGATGCCACCCACTAGATCAGGCTGCCCAGGGCCTCATCCAGCCTGTTCTTGAACACCTCCAGGGACTGGGCATCCATGACCTCTCTGGAAACCTGTTCCAGTGCCTCACCACCCTCTGAGTGAAGAATTTCCTCTTAACATCTAATCTAAATCTCCCTTCTTTTAGTTTGAAACCATTCCCTATCATCCTGTCATTATCTGATTGAGAAAAGAGTTGCTCTCCATCTTTTTTATGTCCCCTTTAAGTACTGAAAGGCCACAGTGAGGTTTCCCCAGAGCCTTCTCTACACCAGGCTGAACACCCCCAGCTCTCTCAACCTTTTTTCATAGGACAGGTGCTCCAGTGCTCTGATTATATTCATGGACTTCCTGTAGACCTGCTCTAGCTGTTCCACATCTTTCTTGTGCTAGGGGATCTCCAGACCTGGATGCAGTACTCTAAGTGGGGCCTTACAAGGGCAGAATAGAGGGGGACAACCACCTCTCTTGACCTGCTGGTCATTCCTCTGTGTATGCAGCCTGGGATGCAGTTGGCCTTCTGGGCTGTAAGCATGAACTGCTGGCTCATGTTGAGACTTTCATCCACCAGAACCCCAAAGTTCTTCTACACAGGGCTGCTCTCAATAGGTTCTTCACCCAGTCTATACTCATGCCCAGGATTGGCCCAATCTAGGTGCAGCACCTTGCACTTGGACTTGTTGAATCTCATTAGGTTTACAGGGGCCAACTTCTCAAGCTTGTCCAGGTCCCTTTGAATGGTACCTTTTCTTTCTGCACGTATCAACTGCACAACTCAGCTTGGTTTCATCTGCAAACTTGCTGAGGGTGCACTCAGTCCCATCATCTATGTCATTGATGAAGATATTGAAAAGCACCAGTCCCAAGACAGACCCCTGAGGTACACCACTCATCCCAGGCCTCCACTTGGATGTAGAACCATTGACCAAAACTGTCTGGGTGCAGCCATTGAGCCAATTCCTTATCCACTGAACGCTCTGTCCTTCAAATCCGTCTCTCTCCAGTGTAGAGATCAGGATGTCGCATGGGACTGTGTCAAAGACCTTAGAGAATTCCAGGTAGATGACATTGCTCAGTCTTCCCTTGTCAACTAATGCAGTCACTCCATTGTAGAAAGTCACCAGATTGGTCAGGCATGATTTACCCTTGGTGATGCCATGCTGGCTGTCTCAGATCACCTCTTTGTCTTGCTTGTGCCTTGACATTGCTTACAGAAGGATCTTTTCCATTCTTTTGCTAGGCACAGAGGTGAGGCTCACCAGTCTGTAGCTCTGCAGGTCTACCTCTCTACCCTTTTTAAAAAATGGGAATGGTGTTTCCCTTTTTCCAGTCACTGGAGACTTTGCCTGACTGCTGTGACTTTTCAAATATGATGGAGAGGAGCTTGGCAACTCCATCAGCCAGTTCCCTCATGACCCTGGGATGCATGTCATTGGACCTCATAGGCTTGTAACAGTTTAGTTTCACCACGTGGTCTTGAAACTGCTCTTCACTAATAGTGAGAGGGACTTTGCTCCCCAAGCCCCTACCTAAAGGTTCAAGGATTTGAGAGATGTGGGAAGCCTGACTGTCAGTGAAGACTGAGGTAACTAAGTTGTTGAGTACCTCAGCCTTCTCCATGTCTGTTTTGGGGAATTATATTTATATAACTTCAAATTACACCTATAAAATCCAGTTATATCTATAAAATTTCAAAAATTTCAACAAATCATGTTGTACACAATTTAAAATAAGCTTATTTCATATATTAAAAGTTCATTACTGATATTCGGAAGACTATTGCCAGCAGGTCAAGGAAGAGGATCCTCTCCCTCTACTCAGCCCTGGTGAGGCCACACCTACAGTATTGTATCCAGTTCTGGGCTCCCCAGTACAAGAGAGACATAGAACTACTGGAGCAAGTCCAGACGAGGGCTACAAAGATGATTAGAGGACTGGAGTACCTGTCATATGAAGACAGGCTGAGAGAACCAGGCCTGTTTAGCCTGGAAAAGAGAAGACTGAGGGGTGACCTCACTAATGTATATGAGGGGAGGGTGCCAAGACGATGAAGACAGTCTCTTTTCCACTGAGCCCAGCAACAGGATGAGACGCAACAGGCACAAACTGAAGCACAAGATTTTCTGGATGAATATGAGAGGGCACTTCTTTACAGTGAGGGTGACAGAGCACTAGCACAGGTTGCCCAGAGAGGTTGTGCAGTCCCCTTCTCTGGAAATAATCAAAACTGCCTGGATGCCATCCGGCGCAATGTGCTCTAGGTGATCCTACTCAGCAGGGGCTTGGACTTGATCTTCAGAGGTCCCTTCCAACCTCAGCCATTCTGTGATTCTGTGACATCCAAACTTCACCAAGTATTCAAAGTATAAATCATAGAATCTTAGAATTGGAATTCTTAATGGAATCATTAAGGTTGGAAAAGACCGTCAGGATCATCTGGGCCAACCATCACCCTACACCAATATCACCCACTAAACCATATCACTAAACACCACGTCCAACCTTTCCTTAAACACCACCAGTGATGGTGACTCCACCACTTCCCTGGGCAACCTGTTCCAATGCTTGACCGCTCTTTCTGAGAAGAAATATCTCAGAATTTCCAACCTAAACCTCCCCTGGTGCAGCTTGAGGCCATTCCCTCTAGTCCTATTGCTGGTTATCTGTGAGAAGAGGCCAACCCTCAACTCCCCACAACTTCTTTTCAGGTAGCTGTAGAGATAAATAAGGTCTCCCCCGAGCCTCCTCTTCTCCATACTAAACAACCCCAGTTCCCTATGCCATTGTCCTGGTTCCAGTTAGGACAGAGTTAATTTTCCTCACAGTAGCTGGTAGGGTGCTATGTTTTGGATTAGGATGAGAAGAGCGCTGATAACATGCTGATGTTTTAATTGTTGCAGAGCAGTGTTTACACCAGGCCAAGGACTTTTCGGCTTCTCGCTCTGTCCTGCCAGCGAGCAGGCTGGGGGTGCAGCAGGAGCTGGGAGGGGACAGACCCAGGAGAGCTGACCCAAACTGGCCAAAGGGGTATTCCATACCATCTGATGTCATGCTAAACAATATATAGGGGTGGCTGGCCGGGGTGGGGGGCCGGCTGCTCGGGGATAGGCTGGGCATCGGTCAGTGGGTGGTGAGCAATTGCATTGTGCATCACTTGTTTCTTACACATTATTATTATTAATACTATTATCATTATCACTATTATTATTATTGTTATTATTATTTTCCTGTCTTAATAAACTGTCTTTATCTCAACTCACAGGCTTCACTTTCCCGTTTCTCTCCCCCATCCCAGAGAGGGAGGGGGGAGGGTGAGCGAACGGCTGTGTGGTGTTTAGCTGCCAGCCGGGTTAAACCACAACAGCCATCACTCAGAGGACTTGTGTTCCAGACCCTTCACAAGCTTCATAGCCCTTCTCTGGGCATGTTCCAGGGCCTTCTTGTAGTGAGGGGCCCAAAACTGAACACAATGCTCAAGGTGCGGACTCACCAGAGCAGAATAAAAGGGAATGATAACTTCCCTGGTCCTGCTGGCTACACTATTCCTGATACAAGCCAGGATGCTGTTGGCCTTCTTGGCCACCTGGGCACGCTGCCAATTCATGTTCAGGTGAGCATCAATCAGCATCCCCAGATCCTTTTCCTCTGCACAGCTTTCCAGCCACTCTGCCCCAAGCCTGTAGCATTGCATGGGGTTGTTGAGGCCCGGCACTTAGCCATGTTGAACCTCATCCCATTGGCTCATCCTGTCCAGGTCCCTCTGCATGGCCTTCCTACCCTCCAACAGATCAACGCTTCCCCCCAACTTGGTGTCATCTGTAAACTTAGAGTGCAATCAATTCCCCCATCCAAATCATTAATCAGGATATTAAAGAGGATGAGCCCCAAAACTGACCCCTGGGGAACACCAGTGGTGACTGGTCACCAGCTGGATTTCACTCCGTTCACCACCACTCTCCGGGCCTGGCCATCCAACCAGTTTTTAACCCAGCAAAGAGTGCACCTGTCCAAGCCATGGGCTGCTAGCCTCTCCAGGAGAATACTGTGGGAGACCATGTCAAAGGCCTTGCCGAGGTTTAGGTAGGCTCCATCAACAGCCTTTCTCTCATCCACCAGGTGGGTCACCTGCTCATAGAAGTTGAATTGGTCACGTAGGACTGGCCTTTCCTAAACCTATGCTGACTGAGCCTGATCCCTTGGTTGTCCCGCATATGCTGTGTGGTTGCATTCAAGCTGACCTGTTCCATCACCTTTCCTGGTCAGGCTGACAGGCCTGTAGTTCCCCAGGTCCTCCTTACAACCCTTCTTGTAGATGGGCATCACATTAGCAAGTCTCCAGTCATCTGGGACCTCTCCAGATGACCATGACTACTGATAGGTGATGGAAAGTGGCCCAGCAATCACATCCGCCAACTGCTTCAGCACCCTTGGGTGGATCCCATCTGGCCCTGTGGATTTGTGACAGTTCAGGTGAAGCAGATGTTATATTTGTTTCATTTCAAACAAAATAGTACCTCTTGGCTGCCATGTTGTTATACTTTTGAATTCTCTAGATTGTTGAACCTTCTCCAATTCATAGTTTTGTTTTTGAATCCAGTGAGATTATTTAAATTATTTATTACAAGATATATAAAAAGTAATTAGAATATGACCATTTTCAAGGATATACTATTAAATTCTGTTGTACGAGACATATTTAAACTGGAAGTGAAACTAGATTGCGAGTGGACAACTTTACTGTAAAGGACAAATATGTGTTAGGAAAGTCAAGATAACAGACCAGGCCAACAAACTCCTTCACAAATGCACCTTCATCTAGAAAGACAGGTCTGCTGTTGCAGATGCTGAGTCTACTTGTTAGGACATATCTGGAAAATGAACAGCAGAGTTGGGGAGGAGAGGAACAGTTGGAACACACTTTTTTAATTCTACACCTACACTTTCTTAATTCTAACGGTAAAGAGACTCAGCAAGTGCAAAATAGCACAGAAGTGATAAAGTCCAGCTATCAGCAGAAAGCCAGCTGAACTGTTGGTGGTAAAGCATCACTTAATCAAATAAGTTATTTCAAAAAATTAAGCAGACCAGAACAGAAGCTTAAAAGCCAACACTGACAAAGTACCAATCAACGTTATCAGCAAACATTAAATTGCTTTCCAAAACAAAATCCACTTAAAAGTTCACTATGCAGGAAAGTGCTACTTAACCATAACATAGCAAGACAGATGTATCCATCAACAAAAATGCTGAACCCCAGGACAGTGATTTCAAGAGCAAGACATTTTATTTTGATAAAACTCCTGCCATTTTTTTTATTTTTTTATTTTTTTGCTAAAGATTATATTCAAAGTCAAACCATTCAGGACTAACATACAAATCAAATATACAAAATATAGAAATACAGTCTTAAGGAAAATTACTTTTCTCAATATTAGTGATTTACAGAAGCATGAAGTAACCATTGTTTTAAAATTTAACTTTCAGTTTTCCGTTTACTTTGTAATTATTTTGATTATTTTCTTAGGAAGATTTTCCACTAGTAGCTTAGAGTAACAGAAAAAGGAACAGAAGGATGTAGTTTACCCCCTAGCCTGAAGCATGCTCAACTATGGTTATGCTATTACTAATAGATGCCTTTCTTACCTTTCTAATTTCCTCATAGGCTTGTTTGGACAAACCATAATTTTTATAAAGACCTCTTTTATAAAGACCACTTAATATAGCTGCTTAAAGACTGTTTTATTTAATTAATTTTGGAAAAAAAAACTGTAATTACTTTCATATTAATTACATGTACTTATTATACGTTTCTTCTCTTTTAATTTTCTTTTAGTACATTACTGAAACAAACAAACAAAAGTCTCTAGTTTTATTTTGATCAGATTTTAAATATGTGAAAAGTCAGCATAATTATCAGTTTGGACTGCTATCTTAGTAAGTTTGAGAAGCTACCAAGGAGTCAGTGACATGAAGAAATAGTTTAGTTAAGATGGTGTTCCATCAAGTAAGGGCTAGTTCCACTGTAGCAGAATTAATTTTAGCGACAAATAAAAAAAGAAAAAAAAAACACCTTTCTATATGTATATATATATATCCACAAAGATTGTATATACTCTCTTGTTTGGCAAGAGTGGTTTCTTTTGTAGTCAGGGATCTTGATTCCTATTTTGGGATTATTCTCTACTTTCATGTTACTCTCTAGGCAAGTTCCTTATAGCATTAAATGAGCTGTGAAGGAAATAGCTGCAATGACAGGTTTAGAACTTTGGTGACTTTGGGGGGTTTTGATTTTTTTTTATTTTTAACTTTTCCAAGAGACTTCAAAGACTAATATACAATTTCCTGAGTAAGAAATGCTTTTTCTTCCTACATTCAATATTTCACTTTTACACTGAACAGGATCTTATATTGACTAAGAGGAGTAATTTTGATCTAGTTCAAAAGGGAACTAGGGGTGAAATTATAGCTTCATTTCTGTCACTTGGCTTTTGTATAAGTAAAGCTTTCAAAGCATTCAAGAGTTCATGCAAAATGGACATGGCATGAGTTGTCAATACAACTTGTCTTGTGAAAAAGGAGGCAGCGTTCATGTAGCATATCTTGATTTAACTTTAAAATATTTCTTTCATCATTTGTGCATATAAAACTTAGGAAAATATATTCAGAGTAAATGGCTAAAGCAGAAGTACAGCTGATTAAAAATGAGAGAGAGAGGAAAAAAAAAAAAGGAAAAAAGAAAAAAAAAATCCAAAGTGTCACTGGTAGCAATTCCTCATCAAACTGAAATGGTATCTTAAGCACAATCTTAAAGCAGTCATTCTATTTATGATAGTGTTAGTGTTGGGGAGAATTGAATGGATGTTTTACTAATGTCTCTTAGGTGATGGGACATACAGTATAATTAAATATCATTAAATGTACTTACATTATCAAGTAATCTATGTACACTGGAAACTTAGGGAGTACATTGAACAATCAAAAGAATCGTTGGAGGGGAACCCTGGGAGGGAATAGGTACAACCTGACCTTGGATAAGGGCCTGGAGATGATGAAGTGAATTGAAGCAGAACCGAGGAGCGGAGAGAGCATGCGTCGAATAGAAAGGTGAAAAGTTTAGCGAAGAGGAAGACTCCTTACTTCATCTGGACGACCACCTGGACGACCACCAGAGTGCGCCACGCATGTGCAAAGGGGAGGGGAGCTAATTAGAATGAAAAGCGAGGCTGATGTTGCAACCTGTAATGAATATGTATACCTGACGCAATGTTGTATGTATAAATAACGGCTGGGAAGTAACGGGACTTGAAGCCAGATTTGGGCACCTGCCCCGGCTTCCAGCGCTGAATAAAGCACCTTCATATAATCACTTGGTGGTTATGTGGTTGCTACGCTAACATTTTGGCGACCCAGATGGGACAGCGTGGGCACTGCTGAGGCGGATCGTGTCTCGGTTTCGCTCCAGCCGGCACCGAGGGATTCTCGGGGAGCAGTCGACCATGACCGACCTCCGCTGCTCACGACGTACCACTGCAGTGGTAAGCAAAGGTGCTTTCAACTTTGGGTATTCGGTACCGATTTGGTTGGGAAAGCCTGCCGGTCAGACGCGGCGAAAGCCACGCTCGGTTGGGCAGGGAGCTCCCGGGGTAAGCCTAGGCGCCGTCCGTTAGACAGAGCGAAAGCTCTGCAGGTTCGGCATTGGTAATTGTATTGGTTTGTGCTGAAGGGTCAGCACCTGGTATTATTGGTATGTAAAAAGCGTGCTGCTGCTGCTCCGGCAGCTTTTGGGAAAGCACGCTGCTGCTCCGGCAGCTTTTGGGAAAGCACGCTGCTGCTCCGGCAGCTTCCGGAAAGTGTGCTGTTGCTGCTCCGGCAGCTTTCGGGAGAGTGTGTTGCTGCTCCGGCAGCGTTCGGGAGAGTGTGTTGCTGCTCCGGCAGCTTTCGGAAGAGTGTGTTGCTGCTCCGGCAGCTTTCGGAAGAGTGTGTTGCTGCTCCGGCAGCTTTCGGGAGAGTGTGTTGCTGCTCCGGCAGCTTTCGGGAGAGTGTGTTGCTGCTCCGGCAGCTTCCGGGAGAGTGTGTTGCTGCTCCGGCAGCTTCCGGGAGAGTGTGTTGCTGCTCCGGCAGCTTTTGGGTCCGTATCATAAGCTCAAAATGAAAAAGATTAAAGAAATTCTGGGAAAAGATGTACCTATCCCGCGGACATCCCCGCTGGGGTGTTAGCTAGCACACTGGAAAGAGGGAGGTTTTGGTCAAGAAATGCGGAAAGGAAAGCTGATTGATTATTGTAATATTTGGTGGCCACAGTATAAACTAGAGGACCAAAAAACTTGGCCTGAGAATGAAACATTGCAATATAATACAATTTTACAATTAATGCTATTTTGTAAGTGGGAAGGAAAATATGATGAACTGCCGTATGTGGAATTATTCTTTTATTTGCGCCGAAAGCCTGAATGGCAGCATGCTTGTGGAATAATGGTGCTTGAAGTTTAAACTGAGGAACGTTGTTGTGCATGTACTAAGGAGGGACGCTGTATACAGCATCAAGCAATAGAGAATAATAAGTATTATGGGAAATGAATAATGGAAATATTGATCTGGAAGTTGCGCCGTCGGCTCCGCCGGAAGAGCCAGGACAAGGAGGGAAAAGAGAAAAGGAAGATAGCAGTAGTGATGGAGAATCCCCGATTTTAGTCTCCCCGTGTCACATAGGACCCGGCAACAGCGAAGGGCAGGAGAAACTATAAACGAACAGGGAGGGAAAATAATCGCTCTCCTCAGGCAAGGAGTGGGGACAGAAGGACCGGTATATGTTAAGGTGCCTTTTTCAGCCGGGGACTTAATGATATGGAAACAAGCAGCCGGCACCTACAGGGAAAACCCAGATAAAGTAGCCAGAGTAATGAAAATGATAATTAAAACCCAAAATCCCGATTGGGATGATCTCCAGGTGATCCTGGATACTTTGATGGACTCGACAGAAAAAGACATGGTATTGCGGGCAGCCAGAGAGAGAGCCCGAGAAGATATATGAAATGGATTAGTGCTTGGAAATCTAGATCAAAACTTCCCCACTGAGGATCCCCAATGGGATTATAACACAGGGGATGGAATAAGGAGGCTGAAGAGATATCAAGATTGGGTACAAGTCGGGGTACAGAATGCCATGCCCCGGACCATAAATTGGTCAAAATTGTATAATGTCAGGCAAGAAAAAGCGGAATCACCTTCCGCCTTTTTAGAGAGATTGAAAGAAACTGCTAAGAAATATACAGATTTAGACATAGAGACTGAGCAAGCTAAAGCTCAATTAGCACTCATTTTCCTGGGACAAGCCCAAGAGGCCTTTAAAAATTAAAAGAAGCCCTGATAAAGGCACCTGCCTTGGGCTTGCCGGACTTATCAAAGGACTTTCAGCTGTTTGTGCATGAGAGACAACGATTGGCATTAGGAGTACTGACCCAGCGACTTGGGAGCTGGAAAAGACCTGTGGGGTATTTTTCTAAACAATTGGATGCGGTAAGCGCCGGATGGCCCTCGTGTTTAAGGGCCGTGGCAGCCACAGTCCTTTTAATACAGGAAGCCAGGAAGCTCACATTAGGGAAACGAATTGAAGTGTTCGTGCCACATATGGTGACTACGGTATTGGAGCAAAAGGGGGGCCATTGGCTATCGCCCAGCTGAATGATGAAATATCAAGCTATACTAACTGAGCAAGATGATGTAATCTTAAGAACTACTAACTTATTGAACCCAGCAGTGTTTCTAGGAACAACTACGGAGGAAGGAGACCTCAGTCATGATTGCGTGAAGATCATCGAACATACCTACGCCAGCAGAACAGACTTAAAAGATCAGCCTCTGGAGAGACCAGATTGGGAACTTTTCACGGATGGAAGCAGCTTTGTGGAAAATGGGACTCGTTTTGCAGGATACGCGGTAACTACATCAAAGGTAGTGATTGAGGCAAATTCCCTACCTCCGGGGACTTCAGCCCAACGAGCAGAAATAGTCGCCCTGACGCGGGCCCTGGAACTAAGCGAGGGTAAGAATGTGAATATTTGGACAGATTCAAAATATGCATTCGGGGTAGTCCACGTACATGGGGCATTATGGAAAGAAAGGGGAATGCTATCCTCACAAGGGACTAATATAAAATACCAGGAAGAAATATTGAAATTAATAACAGCTGTACAGAAACCCCAACAGGTGGCCATAATGCATTGTAAAGCTCATCAAGGAGGGGCGTCAGAGATTGCAGAAGGTAACAGACTGGCAGATTTGACGGCCCGGAAGGTTGCGCGTGAAGTATGGAAAGCAATGGCTCTAATTCCATCGAAGGTAGGCCTCTCTTGTTTTAAATTACCTAAAGACCCAAAGTATTCAGCAGAAGACGAGAGACTTGCAAATTTGATGAAGGCCCAGAAGAATCCTGACGGATGGTATGTGACTGCGACAGGACAACTTATAGTGCCTCCTATAGTAATGCGAGAAATCTTACAAATAAAACATAATGAATGTCACTGGGGTGCAGGAGCAATGGTGACCTATTGGTCACCTCTGGACGACCACCAGAGTGCGCCACGCATGTGCAAAGGGGAGGGGAGCTAATTAGAATGAAAAGCGAGGCTGATGTTGCAACCTGTAATGAATATGTATACCTGACGCAATGTTGTATGTATAAATAACGGCTGGGAAGTAACGGGACTTGAAGCCAGATTTGGGCACCTGCCCCGGCTTCCAGCGCTGAATAAAGCACCTTCATATAATCACTTGGTGGTTATGTGGTTGCTACGCTAACAATAGCATTGCCACCAAAAACTTGGATGATCTGTACTATTATAACATTTTTTCATGTCCCAGGGAAGAAAACAGAAGATTAAAGGCATTAAAAATAAGAAAAGGAAAATTTTACATAAAATAGGTAAATCGGAAAAGCAACCTGAAATCAAGGACACATAATTTAGTACAAAACAAATGGTTGAAGCATAGCATATTTTACAAATAAACTTTACATAAACTATGGAGGGTACTGTTATTCAGAGAGGATTGTAGACCCCCAAAACTATCCAGTCAGATAAACTAGCAAGAAAATGAGAAAAGCTGACCTTGTAACAAAATATTCTACTGGCATTTGGCCTAACTCATAAACTAGATCGAGGCAGTTTGAAGACGTGTAGAAGGGAATGTAAAGTGAAGGTCAGCTGTCTGTGGCAGATGTAATATAGACTGTGACTGAATGGAAGAAATTCATTCCAAATAACACTTAAAAGCCTCTAATGCGTGACTGATGGATGTAGCAGAGGAAAGAACAACATGACAGAAAAAAGACCCTGACCTAATAACATCAAGGAACAAAATCAGAATCTAAGAAACAACACAAGAACCTAGACCTGGTCAAATCTTATTTAACTGTAGTTGTGCTTATTTGCAGTAACTATAGATTGAACTCAGTGTATTTGAAGGGGCAACATGTCTTATATAACTAGCTAATTCATTTGTGCTTATAATTGTTGTAGTGCACTGGATTTGATGCTTGCCCACACTGCATACATTCCCTTGCCTAATTCTTTTTAGAGCCAGCTTGTGGCTGAAGACTGAAAGTATATTTTCAATGAGCCAGCCTGACAGGAGTGGCAGTAGACTTCATGTGACATTAAAAGCAGTAAACAAGCATTTGTGCATGCATACACACAAGAGAGACTATCTGGATAAGAAAAAAAAAATCTGGACATTGAATCTATCTGACTTCAAGCTTAATAGGAGTCTGAAGTATGATTTTGATGTTAAACCAAATTTTAATTAAAATAATGTGACATTTACCCTGCTTAAATTGTGTACTGTCTCACCGGAATTAATTGTAGATCTCTGAGAATAACACAGTCCACCCAGAATAACGATATTACTGCCTTAAAAAATAATAATAATATAAAGAAACAAACAAAAAACTGTTGGAGGGCGATTCAGTCTGCTTAGATAACGTCTCTAAGACTCCACAAAACCAGTGGAAATGGTGGGTGTTTGCATTTACTTTCCTTTTCTCTTTTCTTTGCTCATCATTTCAATAAAGTCAAATTACTAGAAGAGTGTCCAGGAAAAGAAGTATCTGTGTAATCTAAGCTCTGTTTAGAGGCAAATTCAATCCTTATTTCCTAAATTTCTGGAGACTTTTATGGCTGTTAATGATACTAAATGATCAAAGCACTGTCAGCTCTTCTGATCATGTCTTACATGCAAACATAGATTTTCAGCATTTCTTCTGAGATGTAAAAGAATTTTATGATAGATACTCACTAGATTAGCTTCCCATTATGCTCATTTCACATGGAAAAAAATAAAAAAGAAAACAGCAAACACAGGTCTTGTTGGCCCAGGACCGGGAAGGGGAGTCAACTGCCAAACCTGAGACCCTCTTGCAAGATGCAGCCAGGTGCTCCAACAAACAAATGGAGTTATTTGCTATCTGAACTTCATCTTACCTTTCATAGGTGAGCATAGAGCATGTTCCAATTTCTCTACAAGCTACTGATTTTGGCACCCACAAATGGTGTAGCATTTATGAGTGTTCTTCATCTTGGACTCAGTGGCCAATGTTCTCCACTTATGAATGACTACTTTAACTATGAAGTTACTAGGTTAAAAAAGAGACATATTTATGCCTGTCACAGCTGACTTTTTCAGGGACCTAGAATTGTGTTAGAGCATGTTGTCTATTCCCAAACTACACTTGTTCCAAATTAGGAGAAACATTAGTAATCATTTTAAGAGTTTGCAGGGTCACCAAAGCAATACCTTCTGAGTTTACAAATACCCATGCCTCAAATTCTAAGAAATGAAAGACTAAGGGACAATATGATAACAGTATTTCAGTTCATGACAAGTTACAATGTTTAGGACAATGAACAATGTATTCACCTTTCCTATCAGCATAATAATAATACTAATTAAAAAAAAAAATCAACTTAATATGCAGTAATGAAGACATGAAAAGTAGTTGCTTAAGGAAGCTAGTAAACCAACCTAGCAACTAGGATGAGGAGAGCTGCTGAGAAAGTAGCTCAACCTTCTATCAACAGCACTAATAACTGATCTCAAAATCCCCACAGGAAAATAAATAAATAAATAAATAAAAATCCATTCTTCCAGACACAGTTCTCATTCCTTTCCCCCAATCTGAGTATACTCTATCATGTTCTGTTCCTGTTGCAGCAGCAGGATAGACATAACATCTTATATTTAGGATAGAAAAATTCACTTTTGTCTGCTTAGTTACAAAACCTGAGTCAGCCCTGCTGAATGAATAAATCAAGTTAAATAAGAGGAGAATCCTATTTACAAATGAAAGAAAACTTATGTCTTCAAACAGGAAATTTCACCTCAGCGATTTATTTCTTGCTAAGATTACAACTGTAGAAGCTTCTACCTACAGGACAGGAAAAAAAAAATAGTATCTGTTCTCACTCCAATTCAGTCTACAACATAGAAGGAGAGAAACCATAAGATCATAAGTTACTTCCTGACAATTGCTTTCTATTATACTAGATCCAGCAGAGCTTAAGGTGTCAAAGGTGCAGCATGAGAAGGGGCTATATGAGTATTCTTCTTTACCAACGTCCTGCAGAAGAAACGATTTACTTCAAGCATGAGTCTTAAAGAAGTAGGAAAAACAAAGGAGAGGTAATGGAAAGATTTATGAAATTTGGAGCACATATGGAGCTCTGCCAGCACATAGACTGTCACTCGCCTCACTCACCCCCATCCCCCAATAGCAGATTTGGGGACACACACTGCTCCCATCCCAGGGATTAGAGTTTGAAGACCCCCACCTGCTCCAGGAGCTGTTGCTGAGACTCCAGCAGCTGGCATCAAATTTCGCTCACACACAGAGGTCTCACCAGGAGCTAGAACTGAGCCCTTACAGCAGTAAGATTAAACAGAGAGATAAGAAAGGATTTAATGACAACACTGGCCAGACTGCAGTGATCAGGCACAGGGCTCAGCCAGACAAGCATACTGACCAACTCTATCTTACAAGCAACAAGCCCTTTTATAATCTTTTCTGCTTACTCCCTCTTTACTCCTCCATGCTCCCTCTTCCCTAAGACATCCCTTGTTGGGTTGCAGAGGTCCACTCTTTCCTGCACCCCTCCCAGTCCATGCCCTGCCTTGGTTCACAATCTTAATCAATTGCCAATCAATTGTTGATCTTGCTGGAAGTGGTGCTTGTAATTTCTCATTAGCACATCAATTTGTGTGACTAGGTTTGTTTCTTGTCATTGTCTCTATGGTTTGTTGTATCAGATCTGTATCTCCCTGTTTCTGGTTTCCCCCTTTTCCCTTAGTTTCCTAACTGAAGATTTTCCTGATCAGCAGGAAATCCCACACTCCCATCTGCCCTCATCAATTAGTGTGATTGACTAGCTTTGGTTCCCATCCTATCCTGCCTTATTTGTCAGTCAATTTGGGACCCTGTATGCTCTTATTTATGGCTTCCTCCCTTTCTTATCATGCCTTGTTGCACTGAAAAAGGTCCTTAATTAGATGTAAGGAACCCACAATTTCCTTCCACTCACTCTTACAGTACTGTACTTTAACAGTCTAATTTAATATATGCTGAATCTAAGTTTACCAAGTTATTATGATAACTGTTGGGCTCTACAGTTACTTTAATTCTGAAATTGTCAATTTATGGGAGGATTAGCTGCAAAGAAAGGATATTTTATTCTTCCCCCTACTGTTAATAATGAATCAATATCTGAAGGAGGGTATTATACCTCAATTTAGCACAACTATATTGTTAAACTTTTGCAGAGCAAGACACGTAATTAGTATCTTGCTGTTTATGATAGCTGTATGTTGATGATGAGATACAGGTCTTCATCAGGCAAACATTGTTATAAAGCTTCTCTTGGAGTGTGTGTCTCATGGGCTTTATCTTTACAAAGGCTGCCTACTTCTGTATTAACACTTCAGTTAAATCTAGGTTTTTGTTCATCTGTAAATAAGGTTATTTGTCCGTATATATATATACATATACTAATATGACTACATTCAGATTAAAAAATCATTATGGGACAATTTATGATTATTCTGCTTCCAAGGAGGAAATTGGTAAGTGTACAGGCTGCTCTCTCCTTGTTTTCTGTACAAATATAGGTTACGTAAGGAAAGTTCAAAATATGTATATATATATATATACGCACATATATGCTTTTTTTTTTTTTTTTTGCTATTACTGGTAAATGAGAAATGCAGTAGACACAAGAGAAAACGGTGTTCTGACTATATAGTGAATTTGAAGTAGCTGGGATTCTGAAGTCTTTACTGTATCTCTTAAAGAATATGCTTCCCTGTCTACTGTTCTCAGTGTTATATCAGCTGTGATGCAGAACTGATCATTTAAAATTATATGAAGATAAGTGAGGTTAGCTTTCTGGTCTAGAGGCATTGCTGTTCACTTTCCTATGGAATGTACTCTATATTCTTGCTTGAAAGGTGGGACATAATCATGGTCAACTCCCTTTTTCCTGGTTTGTCCAAACTGCAGAGAACTCTAGACACTTGCCATACTGTCATTAAGTATTTTGATGAAGTTAAAATGTGGTTTCAAATACAGAAAAAAATTAAAAAAAAATAAAAAATCACAACTGAATAGTATTTTAGAATAGAACTGCATTAAAAACAAAAACAAAACAAACAAAAATAACTTTGTTTATTTTGAAAGCTAAATGCTTTTAAAAAGAAACTTGTGATGATAGGGATGACTTGTGATGACTGAACACTAAGAACTGATATTTGGATAAACTGTTTTTTTGTTGTTGTTGTTGTTCTGTTTGATTTTTGTTTTATTATTATTTTCAGACAAAATTCTTATTTTTGTGTATTACACATGACCCATTTCAATGGATAAAATGCACAGTAATATATAGTTTAACTTGGCCTCAAGCAAAACAACAAGAACAAAAAATTTCTCAGCCCTACGCTGCAAATGATCAGCCATTAAAAGGTTTAGCAATGTATGGGATGTTTTCAGTGTGGGGGGTTTCTTTTGTTTTGTTTTGTTCTTTGTTTTATCCCTGAGAGTATGTTTTAACATCACGGATTTCACTCTAGAGAAAAACTACAGGTTTTATTCATGATTTATCACCCACCTCCTTTGTAATAGCATGGTCATACGTATCTCACTGTGGAGTTTCGAGACATCCTGAGTAAGACTTCAGATAGTAAAAATTAATGGAAGTTATTTTTTCCTCTTTCAGACGTCTATTTATTTCTTGTAAACTTTTTGTTGGTGGTGGTTTTGAGGGGGAGGGGGTTCCTGTGAATTAGTTTGAGATGTCCTACAAGACAAGTGAATTTGAACTGAATTTAGTTCATGATAAAGTGTCAGTCACTGTAAAGTAGCCTTTGGAGTAAATGGGCTATCTGGTGTTGAAGTGTAAGTTTGTTTTTCTTCCAGGAATTGAGATGAGAGATTGTTCTTTGTAGAGTGCGTGTGTGTGTGTATTGCTGGGGGTTGCATGGGAAGGTATGGGTGCTTGATCAACACTAAGTTCAAGTCGACTCACCTGTGGTAATTTTTCAAACATGCTGGAAATCAGAATAGGCATTAGTAAGTGAGGAGATGCAATGTTCTTGCTTTATGTTAAAAGTCTGAAGACCTTCTTCAGTGTTACTGAGAGGGAAAGATTTGGGTGATGAGGGAACAATGGAGTGTAATGTTATAGCTAGTTATGGGGACAGTCCTCTGGAAAGAAGACAAAGAAAGTTATCAGTAAGAACTGTTTCTACACTCTAACAGACGTTAGAGAGGGGCAATAAAAGTATAGAGCCACATCTTCTCTCCTTCTCCCCCTTCCCCACCCCCCTCCCCAATTTGTATTTGAAAAAAAAAAAAAAAGTATTCTTCTATTTAGTAAAAAAAAAAAAATCCCAATGGAAAGTGCTGTCATATTACTTGGGGAAAAAATAGCTTCATCTAAAACACTAGTTATTTTCAACTTTTACTGATACAAACAGAATCTGCGGAGATTATGCAGAGACCCTAATCAAACTCCAAAGTGATAATTGTTATGAGAAATTCATGAGAGCATGTGGCACAATCCTTAGCTACCTAAACTCTCTCCCTCTCCCTCTGTCCCTCTTTTTCTCTCCCGCCCTCCTCTTTCACCCCGATATAATATAAACAATATTTTCTTCTCTGTAAATTTGTTTTCCTTCCCCTTTTTAGTATTGGACATGTGAAATAAAAAGTGATGCTTCACTCTTTCAGAGAGAAAGCATTTGTCCTCTCCTTCTAGTACTTAGTAATGCATTACCTGATTTGCAAGTCACTGCTGCCATGATATTACTTGACATTCTTCTATATTTACTCACATTACCTCTTTATGTCTCTAGACTAATCTCCATAAGGATATTTTTTAGTATATTTCACATCATTCAAAGTGCTCTGAAATCTTTCATTATTAATAAAAATGTGTGAAGAGTAGTTGCTAAATAAATACCATTAACTTATTAATAGAATCAAATAATTCAGTTGGAACGGACCTTCAAATATCATCTAGTCCAACCGCCTGACCACTTCAGGCCTAATCAAAAGGTAAAGCATATTAATAAGGATATTGTCCAAACACCTCTTGGACACTGACAGGCATGGGGCATCAACCAGCTTTCTAGAAAAGTCTGTTCTAATGTTGATTCCACCTTCACAGTAAATAAGTTTTTCCCAGTGTCCATTCTGAACCTCCTCTGGCGCAGCTTCATACCATTCCCATGCATCCTAACATTGGCTATCATTGGAAGACATTGGCACTACCTTCTCCTCTTGCCCTCCTCAAGAAGTTGTACAGAGCAATGAGGTTGCCTCTTAAACTCCTTTCCTCCAGAGTAGACAACCCAAATGTCCTCAGCTTCTCCTCATAGACCATGCCTTCTAGCCCTTTTACCAGCTTTTTTGCCCTCCTCTGGATGATTTCAAGTATTGTAATATCCTTTTTTTTATTGTGGAGCTGAGAAGTGCACACAATATTCAAGGCGAGGCTGTACCAACACTAAAAACAGAAGGAGAATCATTTCTTCTGACTGGCTGGTTATTCTGTGTTTAATGCACTCCAAAATGCAGTTTGCTCTCTTAGCTGCTGGGGCACACTGCTGACTCACATTGAGTCTACTGCCAACCAGCACCCCTAGATCCCTTTCTGCTGAGCCACTTGTCTTGCAATCTGTACCTGTGCTTCATCTGCATCATTACTCCATCTGAAGTGCAGAACTCACATAATTATATTAGCATAATTATATATTTGTATAATATAAATATTGATTTAGATTTATATTAATAATACTATGAATTAATTATTGATTAGTGTGATTATATTTTTTTTTACATGATGTAATGTTTTTCTCTTTTGATTTTTTTTGCCTCCTGTATTGATATAGGACATAGTGATGACGCCCAGGTGGCCAAAGGATATGGAGAAAAAAACAATTTTCAATGGGAATTTCAAAGCAAAGCTGGTACTGGGGGAAATCACACAGCCCTGTGGAAGAAGAATAGTGAAAATACAGATATGGCACCTCTATTCTCAAGATTAGACATCTACTTCAGGATAAAATTGGTAAATGAACAGATAAGGTTGGTTATGATATCACCTTTATGTCAGTAAGTGTCTCAATGTGATTAGGCAAAAATATAACCGCTCTTGAAGTTTTTAGAACCTGCTAGTTACTGTGACAAAGAAGTTACTGTGACAAAGAGATTAGTAAGAATTAGCACTACAAATACAAATATTCTACACGGTCTTTTTCCACTAAATGTTAAAGTGACAATTTTTTATTCTTCTTATTATTAAAAATTCAGGATAATTCTCTGTTGTGATTCAAACTTATTAATAATCATCAGAAAATATTACATACCATAAGGGAAAAAATACAGAAACAGAAAAGGAAAAAACAAAACAAACAAACAAAACAAAACACACACACACACACAAAAAAAAATCCAGTAAGAACAAAAAGCAAAATCTATGGCAAACATGAAATATTTTGGAAGAGGTAGAAACAAACAGAAGCAGTTCAAACAGTAATTTCATTCCTTTAAGAAGGAGAACTACTGAAATGCAAAAAGTGAAGGTAGTCTTCTGAATACTGAAGTCAGAGATAAAGATTAATGAGCAGTAGTTATCTGAGGAATATGAAATAAATGATCAGATTGCAATCAGGAGAAGAAAAAAATATTGAAGTAATTTCAACTACCTCAGTAACAGCAGAAACATATATACAAAATGAGAATTAGGAGGTGGAGCAAAGGTATTAATTATTGCTCACCTACACAATATATATATTTAAAAATTGCTTCTTATATCATTGTAGTGGGTTTACGTGGCAAGGTTTTGGTAGCAGGGGGCCATAGGAGTGGCTTCTGTGAGAAGGATCTAGAAGCTGCCCCATGTTTGGTAAGGGCCCCACTGCTGACCAGAGCCCAGCCAATAAGCGATGTTGTTTTGCGCCTCTGTGAGAGCATATTTAAGACAGAGAAAAAAACAAACAAACAACAACAACAAAAAACGCTGCGCCACACAGCAGCTGGGAGAGTGCGAGGAGTGAGGAACAGCCTTGCAGGCGCCAAGGTCAGTGAAGAAGGAGGGGGAGAGGTGCTCCAGGCGCCGGAGCAGAAGTCCCCTGCAGCCTGTGGTGAGGACCATGGTGAAGCAGGCTGTCCCCCTGCAGCCCATGGAGTACCACGGTGGAGCAGGGTTCCACCCTGCAGCCCATGGATTACCACAGTGGAGCAGGGTTCCACCCTGCAGCTCATGGAGAAGACCACGGTGGAGCAGGCAGACCTGCACCGACAGAGTCTGCGACCTGTGAAAGACCCCTGCCGGAGCAGATTCCAGGCTGGACCTGTAGCCCGTGGAGAGGAGACCATGCAGGAGCAGGTGAACTGGCAGGAGCTGCTGCCCGTGGGGGATCCAGGTTGGAGCAGTTTGCTCCTGAGGGATGGACCCTGTGGTACGGACCCATATCTGGAGCAGTTCTTGAAGAGCTGCTGCCTGTGGGCAGCCCACGCTGTATCAGTTCGGCAAGGACTGCATCCTGTTGGAGGGACCCCACAGCACAGGGGACGAGAGTGACCGAGAAGGAGCAGCTGAGAAGAAACGCTATAGACTGACCATAACCCCCATTCCCCTATTCCCCTGCACCGCTTGGGGGTGGAAGAGTGTGGAAGAGGATGGATGGGGGGGAAGGTGCTTTTGGATTCTTTCCTTTGTTTCTTGCTTCTCTAGATTGTTAGTAATAGGCAATAAATCTTACTGTCTCCCTATGCAGAGTCTGTTTTGCCCGTCACAATAATTACTGCACGATCTCCCTGTCCTTATCTCAACCCTTGAGCCCTTTACATTGTATTTTCTCCCCCTCCTCTTTGAGGAGGGGGAGTGAGAGAGCGGTTGTGGTGAAGCTCGGCCGCCCACCCGAGTAAAACCACCACAATCATCTTAAAGTAGAAAAAAATACTGTAAGACTCCTTAATAGGTAGAGGTATAGGGGTGGGGAATGAGAAAGAAAAAAGAATGGAAAAAAAAAAGGGGAAAAGAAACAACTTCACAAAAACAACTCATTTACATAATCAGGAAAACTTTAGATTCATTTTATGTGATTAATATAGATTTGTTTATCTCCTAGAAAAAAAACATATAGATTAATTTTAGATTCTTACTGTTCAGAAATAGATCTATGAGACTACAGTTGTGGAGTATGTATATTTGGAAAACCTATGGGAATGACATATAAGAGTTACAGTAATGGTTATGTGTTTTGATAATGTAGACTTTTTTTAAAATGCATCTAATGTCTTGTAGTCTTGTAGAAAATGGTATTAATCTGTTAGAAAGATGATCCAGAAAACTAGGATGTCTAGTTTAAGTCCTCATAATTACAGGGCAAACCCTTTTGCATTGGGAATTTAACTTAAGTTGTTATTCACTAAGAAGCTTAAAACTAAACTCTCATGGAGTTTCCAAAGTAGGAGCAAAACCTAAATCTATTATGATAAAGAGACACAACAATTACACTTGCTGTGGACCTGAACAATGAATATGTATATACTTGAACATTGTATGTAGATGCCATATATTTCTGACAAAACATGGGTATAAGGAATAAGTCTTGAATTTGTTTATTTTGGCTTTAGAGTGCCAAATTAGGTACAGCTGCAGATTTTATTTTTATATTTTCTTTTTTTTATATATTTTATATATTTTTATTTTATTTTTTATTTTTTTTTGTTGTTGAAGAAAGTACAAG
Source organism: Anser cygnoides (assembly GCF_040182565.1). Taxonomy (NCBI): domain Eukaryota; kingdom Metazoa; phylum Chordata; class Aves; order Anseriformes; family Anatidae; genus Anser; species Anser cygnoides. The sequence goes on along the minus strand of NC_089873.1, from coordinate 171,503,884 downwards.
CCAGGATTCTTGAAAAGACTCACTGACTCAGACAACATCAACTGACACAAATATTTCATTAACGATCACCAGAGAAGACAGCAATGGCCACCAAAACACTATGAAACACCTGTGGTATGGACAAAGTTTGTTCATTGTTTTTGTAAAGTACTTCTAAGAATCTGAAATGTCTGGTTGTACCTTCCATATCGGTACTTTAAATCCATCTATAAATGGGTGCAATTGCTAGTATTTTTTAAACACTTTTTTGAGATGCAATTCTATTTATCTTACTAAATGTTTTGCACTTTATAACAACACATAAAGTAGTACTGTTCTATATTAGTAAAAGAAAAATTATGAGAAACTTCTTGTGCAGTAAATTACAAGCAAGGACAAATTTAAAAGACTTGTCCTTGACTGCCTTATTTCTACTGGGCAAAAATAAGCCTTAGTGATTTATGATAAGAGAAATAATGACTTTATTAAAGACTTGTTCAAGCTCATTTTTCAAAATATATAGTACATGTGATCATTTATTACTGATTTTTTATGCTTCAGTTGTACTATGAGACACACATCATTTGCTTATTTCATTAAAACCTTTTCTACAAAAAAGAAGATATTAGGTCATCAACCTAATATTACAAATTCTTAAAGCAAAATTTGAAGTGAGACTTCAATGCAATGCAATGGTATATTTGATAAGAGCTATTTCTAAACTATAAAATACTTTTTAGTGGCTGTTTTAATTCACTTGTCAGTGCCACTTTTTTTATGATAGCTTTGGAATTTGTCTAACAATGAAAACTGAGTTAAGAGTTGGAGATCAATGGAAAAAAAAATAATTCTTTTTCCCCAGACAGGCCCAATAACATTTTGTTTTCCATTGTTGTAAGGACATAAGTTAATATTAGAAATACTTTCCGTGCAATCCTGAATTTACAAATACACTTGCATTGTCTTAATTTAATGTTGTGATAAGTCTTCATCTTTTCAGATAGCTTGTCAATGTAATTTGTTATTTAACATTAATATTCTGACATCTCACTTTGAAAAGTAATTTCTGTTCTCATGTGATTGCAGTCTGCCACCCCTAGCACTTACTCATTCTGATGTGCCCTTGTCTTCATCTTTCTATCAATGGATTGTCCAATTCTTTGAAGTATTAAAGGCATTCATCTACGTGGAGATAGGATGTATGTTCAAGCCTTAGTTGTACCTGTAGAAATACTCTGTGGTCCCTATGCAACATCTCTAAAGACAGTGAAATTTATCAAGTCCAGCTGTTGCTGCAATATATGACTCAGACTCATCTAATATAATTTCAAGTGCCTATTCATGGCACCCCTTTTAAGACATGAGGCATCCTAGGCTTTTTTCAGATAGCCATGTATCTTAGGTAATCTACATATACGTTGTTTCACATTTCTTTTAAAAATAGTATAAGCAGTCCACGGTCTGCTTTGCATCATGGGATAGTAAAAAAGGCAGATTAAGTCCACCAATAACCATTTTTTCAGAGTTCATAACAGTAATAAAAGCTAAAACAAGCTTACTGTAAGCATGTCCATGTGGTCCAAACATTAGCAACCTGGACACGGAGAAGAAATTCTTTCTCTGTTTTTCAGAGAGAATGTCTTCATTTTTTTAAACACTGTGTAAATGTATAGAATTGCAGAAATAATTTATAGCTATGTAGCTCAACAGTAACCTTTTTATTTCTGACAAAGAGATACTTTGAATGTAGTTCAGAGTAAGCCATGTGCCATTCCCCTTCTCTGTCACCATCAAGGATGCTGATGAATCTTGATTGCAGTCAAAATGTTAAAAAAAAAAGACGATATCAAGAAATGTTTAGATTTTTTTTTGTTTTGAAAATAAAATCATCACAGCAAATCTTGCATGGAATACTACTGTATTTACATATACAAATTTAAGTAATTTCTGTTCCAAACAACACCAGAATGACAGAGAGATGGACTTTAACAGACACTCATGTTCAACTGAACAAAATAGTGCATAGAAACTTTCTGTTTTCAGAGATCTGTTGCATGTAGTTTCAGAATTACCATGCCAATAAAGCTCAGGTTTCCTCCAATCTTTTTAAGCCATGCATTGCTGCTGTTCTGTCAAACAGCCACTTTAAAAATCTCCAAAGAAAAAAAAAAAAAAGATGGAGAAGTTTGACAGGCAGATAACTCTGTCTAGATACTCAGAGTTGAGTGAACTGGTGGGGTTTATAGAAGGAAATCGTTCTTCCTCAACAATAGAACATGAACCATCTATATAGAAAGTAATCCTGTGAATTCAGAATTATGTACTGTGTTCCAAAGTAATGAAGCAGCAAGCCTTCCGGAAATAATGTCTTCACAGTACTTGGCAAGCTCCTTGACAAATCAAAATCCTTTCAATCCCAGAAAAACAGATAGCATGCTCTTGGTATCGCAGTAGTTATGTATCTACAAATGAAAAGGCTAATGTACAGTAGTTGTTTCTACTTACTCTGACAAAATAGAGTACTAGAATTGCTGTAAATAGTACATCTCATTAGTTCTGCATTAAAAAGAACACATTTTAGAGATTTACATGAATAGACTGGTCTGAAATCCTTTGGAAAAAGACTGTTGCACAAAACCATGATTAAATATTTTTCAAGAAGTTATATAGCTTGTAAATAATGGGCAAAAATTGATTTTAAATATGTGTTTAACTTAAGGATTGTGAAATATATCATTGAAAGGAACCTACTAAAATTTCATTTCACAGAAATGGAAGAACTGGAAAGGGAATTTCTCATGATTGTTTTATTCGTTGTTATTATTATTGCACTAATTACAGATTCTGCACCTGGGATGGAGCAACCCTGGATATATGAACAGATGGGGGGACAAGAGGCTGGAGAGCAGCCCTGCAGAAAGGGCTCTGTAAGTTCTGGTTAATGGCAAAATGAATGAGTCAACAGTATGCCCTGGCAGCCAAAAGGGCTCACCATATCTGGGGGAGCATGAGGCACAGAATTGCTGTCCAGTTGTGGGAAGGGATTGTCCTGCTCTGCTCTGCACTGGTGTGGCGTCACCTTGAGTAGTATGCAGTTTTGGGCACCACATTATAAGAAAGACAAAAAAAAAAATATTAGAGAATGTCCAAAGGAAGGCTACAAAGATGTTTAAGGCTCTAGAGGGGAAGGCATATGAGGAGTGGCTGAAGTTATTTTTTTTTTTTTTCAGCCTAGAGAAGAGGAGGCTGAGGGGAGGCCTCATGGAAGACTACAGCTTTCTCACAAGTGGAAACACAGGGGCAAGCACTGATTTCTGCTCTCTGGTGACAGTGACAGGACCCAAAGGAATGGCATGAACTTGGAGATTCAGGCTGGATGTTAGGAAAAGGGTGGTTGGGCACTGGAACAGGCTCCCCAGGGAAGTGGTCACAGCACTCAGCCTGCCAGAATTCAAAAGGTGTTTTGACAGTATTCTCAAGAAATAGGGTTTGATTTTGGGGTAGTCCTGTGTGGTGCCAGGAGTTGGACTCAATGGTCCCTGTGGATCCCTTTCAACTCATTAAACTTTATGATTCTGTGACTAATATTCACAAAACAAACAGTAAAAATCCTGGTTTGCTTTAATAGCTGCATCTTGTGCTTATTTTTATGTACATCACTTTCTGCCAGAAATATATTTTCAGTAGTGAAAGGCAGAAATTCTGGTATGAGAGACAATACAGAGAAGGGGAGGAGGGGGCAAGTAGAGTATCAAATACTCTGTCTGAAAGGTTTAAGGCAGATGTAGTCCATTATATTATGACATTCTAGAGTATCAGCTTTTTCTTCTCGTTTGAAATATCTTTGCCCTGTGTTAACAGAGGAGGGAAGTAGAAAGGAAATGATATAAAGAGTATTCTTGGTGTTGCCTTATGTCAAGATGTGTCCTACAGAATGTTACATGTGGAGTGAAGACCACATGGACACCAGGGCTCTTTTAGGATCAGTAACTGCTACCACTTTATTGATGACATAACTTCAACTCTCCCATATTGAGGACAGGCTCCCTTCTTATACCATTTGCTCTCCAGCAGTACTTTTCCAATAACTATTCATTGGTCAACAACTTTGCCCAACAACAGCAAACACTCATCAACTTCCATGTCTTAATGACTGGAGAACAAGCAGTCCCACACAGCAAGGCTCTCCTGAATCACCCTTCTTTGTTCCTTCTAAGCATTTTACATTCCTCCTGGACTCATCATTAAGAGTCCAATGTTATCACCAACCATGGGGCTTGTCGACCCCCATGGCCACACTCCCACAGTTACATAATTCCTAACATTTATGTTTCTGGTATAAGACAAAAAATATTTCACTATTTTACTTCTCTTGAAGTTTCTGTAATCTACCTGATATCCACTGTGTTTGTGATGAAATCTACAAATGTAGATGAAAAGTGTATGTTAAGATTGTTATAATAACTGTCCAAGACATGCTAGAATTTAAATCAAACAACAGCTCTGTTTCTGTGTTTCAGTGAGAAAATGCTCATCTCACCTTGGAAATCCAGCACATGATGTAGATTTCTGCTTGAAAGGCTACATGTAGGCCCAAATAAAAGCCAGGTAGCTATATTAACATTGGTGCTATCAAAACTGCTCTCATATTCAAATCAGTCAGAATTTGATGGTTTTCCTAGACAGATAACAAGAATCCATTGCTGAGTGACTAATCTAGGAAGAAATATAACATTTGCTTCTGAACATGACATTTGTTTGTTACCACAATGAATGTCACTTTATAGTGCAAACATCATTTATCATGAATTCTGAAATAAAGAAAACATTGAAACGAACATTTACAAGAGCAAACACGTAATATACTGAAATGGAAAGGAAAGATGAAGTTATAATGGAAGTGTCTATTTCTCAATCCAAAAGAAGAATGGAAATGGCTACTAGGTATGTGAAGCTAGTATGTACATCACAGATAGGTAAATACAACTTTTAAAACTAGTCTTCGTAACCAGGTTTCAGAGGATTATAACTATTATAAAGCCACTGTAAACCATTATAAAAAGTGGCATCTATGCTGCTTCTCTCATCTCCATGTGTTGTATGATATAGGATTGTGAGAAACACTCTGTAGCCAATAACTTAGGCTCAGGCGAGGATCTCAGTGAAGTAGCAATTTTGTTTGCGATTGCAATGGTGGGCATCCCACAGGCAGGAGTGTACCTACTAGTCACACAGTACGGTTTATATACTTTATTTCTCGATGACCGGGACCCTCCCCTGTTTCCCCATTGACTGGGTAATCCAGGTTCACAACCTATCCGATGCTTCACAGACAATACATGGCCTTCAGTTGCTGGCCTGTTAAATTTCAAATTTCTTTTGACTTTTTTACTGTTTGAAGTGGTAGTGTTTCTTCACTTATCGGACTTGACTTGACACCATGATTTTTACCTAATTGTTCTAAGGAGTCTGGTTGTCTGCATTTTACAAGGTTGCCTGCTAAGTTTTCTTATCACTGCTCTGGAAAAACAACATTTTTATTCCCACAGGATGAATCCTCAGCAACATCAGAACTGCAATCAACTCTATTGAAAGCAGGATTTTGTATTTTTCAATACTGTATTTTAACTCTTCTTTCCATTTTAATATGTCCTTAATAACCATAAAGGTACTTTTTTGTAGGTGTTATACTTCATTGATTGAAACTGTTATATCACCTGAAAAGGCTGACAAATACTGAATAAAACTAATACTTTCTTTTCAATGGAGTGTTGTATATACAGAGCCTTTTTGCTCTTGATTGCTTTAAAAGTGGATTGCTTTAATAACTGCATCTTGTACTTCTTTGTGTGTACATCACTTTCCACAGGAATCATACTTTCCATCATCAGACTCAGTGTTTATCCATTAACATTTCAAATGCTTTCAGACTTAGTGAATATTATATGTCAAAAAAGACTTGACAGTGTCTTGGCTTTCATAGCAATGTTCTATAATTACAAATATGCATTTGAAAAGAATCTGCAGCTCTCTGCTTGGATCAGAATGCAGCTGTGAACTTTGGAAGCATATAAAAGCGCACCAGATATTGACAAGATTCTCAGATTCACTAGTATTCATTATATCTATGAAAACCACCATTTATGATTGAATAAATACAAAGATAGAACAATGAACATCTACTTTCCATTTCTATTGATGAAATACATTTTTACATTAGATTTGTAACTAAAAATTATATAATTCTCATTTTAACTACTATATAAGAGATCTTTAGTTATGCACTAATGTAGAAATGAATTTAAATCCTTTTCATTAAAAGCCAGCAATTTGAACGGAAGCAATAAATTTATCTAAAAGAAGTTATACCATTTTCTATCACACTATTCCTTCAATATGCTTCATTTTTTCCTTCTGAAAGCCTTGTCTCAAATAGCTGGAATACTGCATTTTTTTTATTTTATTTTTTTTTTAGTTGTTAGCCTTTCTGCTGGAACTTCCACCAACTGTGATAATTGGTGACAAGAAGATAAGTTCATAATACAGTCTACTTTTTTTGTTTTTTTCCAAATATGATTCAATTCCAGAAATTCTGTTATATTAAATGTTGGTGAGTCACATCAATGCCAATATTTTTCTGTTAATGGACAGATTATTAGTAGATTTATTTGAACAGGTGATGGAGAAAAATGAATAGCAAGCTTTATCAGACAGTGTCAGATAGAGAGAATTGAGGATCGTTTGATATGAATGATTTTAAGTTCTGTGATTGCTAAATACCTTCAGTAAATTAATTTAATGAAGCTTTGTTCTATTTGATATAAGTAACGTTTGTATTGGACATAGCATCTCCATAAAAATATTTTTAATGTTTTCATTTTGATTTCATTCTCAGAACTTTCTTAAGGCTGTAAATACATGACAATGTTGAAATATCTAAACTATTTGGCCACACTGATTTACCATGGAAGCATGTATCCCCAGGACTGAAAGACAGTAGAAGCCTTGAATGTACAGGAACAAGATGAAACCAGAGAGCACAGAGCTAGATCAACAAATTTTACAAAAAAAAAAAAAAAAAGTAATTGTAACAAAAGTTACAATTGTACAAAAGCCTAATGAAGTTATTTTAACAGACAACATAATAGAGCTGTCTTTAAAGTGTGCCTAACACTACCATAAAAAATAACTAGTTGCACATTAGTCACTACTTCAGAGTCAGGTGTTTAGTACTGACCACTCTGATCTCCTAAACAGTACTGCCATAGGTACTCCTTATTTCAGCAGGAAGAAGCTCTATATCAAAGGTACATTTCATGATAGTCCAACTTGAGTTTGCAGTTCTGTATAACTGCAGTTATATAAATAATGCTGGTAGCAGCTATTGTAATAATACTGGAAGAGAGGGAAAATAGGAAAGAAGAATTCTTAACGTTAGATATTAATTTCTTTGAGCTTTCTGACAAATCTGCAAAAATGTTACTTGAAATAAAAAACACTCCACCTGTAATTTGGATAGTCAAATGAAAAACAAAAACAAAAACAAATCAGCTAAACTAGCAAACTAGCAATGCCATCTTCTTAGCACAAAATACTGTGTTTCATTTGTTCTTTTTTTGTTTGTTTTTGTTTATGTTTGCTTGTTTTTCACTCTATCTGGCTGCAAAGTCAGACCCCAAGGGAAAGACTTGGAAGAAATATTTCAGGTACCTCACAATACAATTATTTCTTATATGAGGTTTTCTGCCATGTGTGAATGATTCAAATATGTTAATCTTGTTCCCAGCATTATTTTAGTGAATTTCACTAAACAGAGACATGATCATGCTACCAACACTCTGTGCAACCTTACCTTTACTTCAGAGAAATGATAATCAGAGTTGAGAACTATGTAATCATTTACCTGAACCAGATTGGTAATGACAGTAATGGTTTAGAACAGAATTGGAAATCAAAACTTTGAACTAAGTAGAGGGTTTTTGCTTGAGAAGTTAAAAATTCACCATTATGAAATGCTTAAAAGGTAATTTACTCAATGAAGTGTTATGACTTCTGAAGACTGACTATAGTCTAGTGCTTAAATATTCAAAAACCAGAGATCTTTTCTCCCTTAGATCAGATTTATGTGTGCAACTGCTATTAGCGGTAATGGGAAATATACAAGTTGCTGCTGGCAGAATTATATGCAGTTATATGGACAATATATGCAATTATATAGACATCATATTAGCATGCTTTTTAAATCATAAAGAAACTATAAACCTTTAAAAATCATTTTCCTCTAAAAACTTGGTACCAGTCTAGTAAAAACTAAATTTTCCTAAGAAGTGTTATTTTTTTATGTTTTAGAGTCTTTGGCATTTTCCATTTTTTTTAAATATATGTTTAGTAGAGAAACATGTTGAAAGCACATTTTTGATATCCTTGTACTTTACTTTCACCACTGTTTTTCACTGTAATAAATTAAGAGGAGGAATGTTATATATATATATTTGTTACTTTAAAAATTAAAATTTTAAAATTTATCTTTTATCACAATATTTTGTGACATTTTAAACAATTTCTTCCATCCCAACTCAGAAACTACTGTCCTAAGACTTATGCTTATGCTGCAGAAGATAGAGACAGAAGTATGTGGTCTTTTTAAACTTTAACGCATGGTGGTCTTATTTATGTGCTTATTTATGTGCTGACTAAATGAAAAGTGGATATAGTTTTTCATACCTTGCCAAATGAAAGAAAGAAAGAAAGAAAGAAAGAAAGAAAGAAAGAAAGAAAGAAAGAAAGAAAGAAAAAGGAAGGAAGGAAGGAAGGAAGGAAGGAAGGGAGGGAGGAAGGAAGGAAGGAAGGAAGGAAGGAAGGAAGGAAGGAAGGAAAGAGAAAGAAAGAAAAAGAAAGAAAGAAAGAAAGAAAGAAAGAAAGAAAGAAAGAAAGAAAGAAAGAAAGAAAGAAAGAAAGAAAGAAAGAAAGAAAGAAAGAAAACCCCAATATGCATAGAAGTAAAAAAGTAATGAACACAAGAATGATTTTTATTGATGTAGACAAGATCTGTTACCCATCATGGATTATCATTGAACTGTAAGCTTTATTCTGACACTGAGTTAAGGTTGTTACCAATTTAAAAAGCCTGTTCATTACACTTATGAAACAGGAGCCCTCTTTAGTACTATTTGCAGTCACCCTCTCTATCATTTATAGTGTCAATTAACCCAGAGTTCATGTCTGTTCAGTTATGTTTGAAATAAATCTTATCATAATGATTTTTGTTTAATTCAGTTTTTCCGTTACTTGCTGTAATTCCCTCCTGTTTTTTTCTTTAATTTTTTGTTTGTTTTCTTATTAATGCAATTAGCTACAAAACAACAGTTATAATATGTCAGCAGGGACAAGTTCCTGTTAACAAATGATTGATACAGCTATGACTTTATATAAAAAAGATCATCCTGTTGGTACTGATTACTTGTTATTACTTTTTCTTATTGTATCTTGAAATGTCACAGCATGGAAACAAATTTCTATTTTTGAACATGGCAATAAAAAGAGAAGGAAGATACAAATGTTAGTGTTTAAATAGGTATTTCAATTCTATTCATCAGGTGGAAGGGAGAGTGTGGCATGCATCTAATGGATGTATCTTTCGGTCCTCTACTAAGTTAGAAGTCTTTACTCAGAAAAGATTTTGTTGGAGAATATGAAATAAAATATTACTCTGAAAAGTGTTTTCAATATTTGCACAAATCATTAGTTCCTGATATGAGTAGGAGCTGACAGAGACAATAAGAAGTCACTTGAAGAGCCACTGAAGGAACTCCTTAACTACAACCTGGTAAGAAGGAGGTGAACCAGATTATCATAGATCTTGTGAGAAGAAGCAGACTTCCTATGAGATTTTTGAGAGATCTTGTGGTATTGTGTAAAATGTATAATGGGATCTCCTAAGGGGATTGTTGGCATGTGAAAAACAGTACTGAATGTTTAGCAGAAGGACAAAAGGTGGAAAAAGAAATGGGGGGTGGGGGGTGGGGGTGGGGGTGGAGAGAGGAGGGTAGCAAGATGAGGAGGGGAGATAAGAGACTGATCCTCTATAATGAGTTGATGGTCAGGACATTAGTCTGGCCAGTTCCCATGCCTGATCACCACAGTCTGTTGTACCTTCTTTTTATATTCTTACTAAATCTTATACTTGCTCATTTATTGTTTGTTGCTGTGTACCATTTTCTGTATTCATACCCTCTATTCTGTGGGTGGCAAGCAGGCAGAAGGAGGAACATGATGCACTACCAAACTCAAGCTGAACTCAATCCTTTGAGTAACAGGAGACCAGAAGCTGGAAAGATCCAAGGTTGAAACTGGAGATATTGGGGTCCAAGATCTGGGCATGAATCCGGTACAGAATTCAGGTTTGGTTAAGGGTTTGAGGGACTCATGGATATGTGTAGGTTTGTGGATTGCAAGCATGAGGTTATGTGCATGATCACTAGTGAATTCTAACCAGGTGAGATGAGGAAAGGCAACAAGATCTACCTTCAGAATAACATGATCAGTCTTGTTCCTAATCTGAACCTACCAACGGGAAGAGCGGCAATTACTGAGGAACAAACAGTCTCCAACCCAGTCACTGTCCAGTTCCATTTCTCTTTACAGTCTAACATAGAATGGAACAATCTGACCAATGTAATGGTGCAGTCTCAGCAAGTGAGCAGATAACAAAAGATGGGGAGAAGCTGATGATATACCAAATGGATGTACTGCCATTCAGAGGGATCTTAACAGGTTGGATATGTGAGCTAACAGGAATGTCTGCAAATTCAACAAAGGGAAATGCAAGGTCCTGAACCTAAGGATCATAGAATCATAGAGTATCCCAAGTTGGAAGGGACCTGTAAGGATCATCGAGTCCAACTCCTGGCACCACACAGGTCTACCCAAAAATCAGAATTCAGACCATATGACTGAGAGCACAGTCCAAACGTTTCTTAAATTCTGACAGGCTTGTTGCCATGACTACTTCCCTGCAGAGCTTTTTCCAGTGCATGACCACCCTCTCAGTGAAGAAGTTTTTTCTGATATCCAGTCTGAACCTCCCGTTGACTCCATTCTTGACTCCAGCTTGACTCCATTCCCTAAGGTCCTATCACTGGTCACCAGAGAAAAGAGATCGGCACCTGCCCCTCCATACCCCATCGTGAGGAAACTGTAGACTGTGATGAGGTCTTCCCTCAGCCTCCTCTTTTCCAGGCTGAACAAACCATGTGACCTCAGCTGCTCCTTGTATGTCTTCCCCTCAAAGTCCTTCACCATCTTTATAGCCCTTCTCTGGACACTCTCCAACAGTTTCATGTCCTTTTTGTACTGTGGTGCCCAGAACTGCACACAGTACTCGAGGTAAGGCCGCACCAGCGCAGGTGCAGGACAATCACTTCCCTCGACCGACTAGCAATGCCGTGCTTGATGCACCCCAGGACACGGTTGGCCCTCCTGGCTGCCAGGGCACACTGCTGGCTCATATTCAGCTCACTATCAACCACAACCCCCAGATCTCTCTCTGCAGGGCTGCTCTCCAGTGTCTCATTGCCCAGTCTGTATGTACAGCCAGGGTTGTCCTGTCCCAGGTGCAGGACCCGGCACTTGCTGTTGTTAAACTTCATGCGGTTGGTGATCGTCCAGCTCTCCAATCTGTCCAGATCTCTCTGCAAGGCCCTTCCAGAGTCAACAACTCCTCATAGTTCAGTATCATCAGCAAACTTACTCAAAACACCTTCTAGTCCTACATACAAATCACCCAAATCAAGGATAAATAACCCTAGGCAGTAGGACAGACTGCAGGCCAATAGGCTGGACAGCAATTTCAAGAAGCAGCTAAACACGAGCCAGCAAAGTGTCCTTAGAACAAAGAATGACAACAGACTTTTGGGCTGTATTAGGAAGAGCATTACTAGCATGTTGAGAGATTTCATCTTTCCTCTCTATTCAGCACAGGTGAGGCCACATCTGGAATAGGAAAGGAATAATTTAGGAAACTCTAGAACAAGGTTTTCAATGATAGCTTTAGCATTTTCAGATAAAGCGTGAATAACTGATGAACTGCAGAAAGGAGTCTTTTAAATACTACTGATTTCCTGAATTTTGTCTTCTGTTTTACTCTAGTGGAATCTCTCGGAGATTTAGCTCATGAGAAACATAGTTCAAAGCTTCAAAATTTTCTGATACACCTGTAATCCTGGGAGTCTTGACGGTGGTTGACCCAGGGCTTTTGTGTTTCCTGCTTCTTGTTACAGGGCTCTTGAAATGTTTCCCTGCAGAGGATTACATTTCCTTAATATTTAATGTCTGGATCTTTACTCAGTTGCTGAAAATGGATGTGTGGGGGCTGTAGACCTCCATTAACTTTTACAGTAATTTGAACAGCTACAGCTTCATTTAGTTGCCTAAATCTAAACGTTTACATGCTCTATTGTCATCTGCCTGTTTTTCAGTTGCTTTTCTGGAGGAGCATGGACCTACAATATCAACCATGCCCACACAGATTTCATCAGATATGCTAGAACATCTCAAGTGGCACTAGAGGTCTTATGCTTAGGAAACTGAATCTAACCTGTGCCTGATATAGGTAATTCCATACAGACACCTAAGCTTAAATGTCTTAATCTATAGCCTCCTACAATGAAGCAGGAGCTAGCTGGGCTGATTGAAAGAACCTTAAATTAGATTTGAAGAGGGTAAGGGATGAGAACAGGCCCACCAGTGGGACAGCATATGGTGCTGGGTACATTAGAGGAATTTGAAATGTTTTGACACTGTTGCACTCAACATGAGGAATAAACAAGAGGAACTAGAAGCCTTGGCTTAGTCCTAGAGCCACAACATCACTGGCATAAGTGAACCTTGGGGGGAAGAGTCCTGTGACTGGTTAGGTTGTATGGCTACAGGCTCTTCAGAAAGGATGGGCAGGATGGGTGAGGTGGGGATGTGGTACCGTATGTAATGGTGGGGCTGGACTGTATGGTGCTTGCAGTTGGCAGTAACATGGTTGAGAGCCTTTGGGTAAGGTTGAAGAGACAAGCAAATAAAGCTGATGTCATTGTAGGAGTCTACTATAAGTTACACAGTCAGGATGACAATACCAATTAATTATTCTTTAAGGAACTAAGAAATACCTCTAGATCAGCCATCCTTGTCCTTCTGGGAGATTTCAACTTGACAGATGTGAACTGGGGATACCATACAGCTGATACAAACACAAGTCCAGGAGATTCCCCAAATACCTTGATGACAGCTTCATCTTTGGACAGTTGCATGTTCCTTTTTAGAGCTGGTTGGAACTGGCTTTTGTCTAACCTGGGGAAGTTTCTAGACACTTCTGACAAAGGCCAGCAGCTCCCTCCCCCCCCCCCCCCCCCGCCCCCCAGCATTGTCATATAAGCCAAATGTACTAGTAAGAAAGTTAAAACACACACCACTTTACCAATTTATAGTTAAGCAATGAAACACCAAATTATATTGTTTAAATGAGTTCAGTAAGCAGTTAGACAAATTCATAGAAAAAAGAAAACTTGGAGAGCTTTTCAATGCAAATATGTCAACACCAGTTCAGAAAATTCCTTTTTCATAGGGCTCACTGAAGGTCACTAAATCTAAGGGATATTAATATCTGTCACTATGTACTTGGTTTATAGTTATGCTTTTCCTGGGAAATATATTTGACCATAATTAGTGGAACACTTGGATTAGATAGATCTTTGTTAAGAATCAACATTTATTAGAAATTCCTCCAGAGGTCCTATATTAGCAATACAAAAAAAAAAATAAATAAATAATAAATTATGTTGAGTAGAATTAAATTCTGTTGCTTTTCCTTCCCCTCTGCTGTCTGTTCAAGTAGACCCCTGCTCCAAGGTTTTTTAAGTAAATTTCCTATTATTTATCTGTTTTCTATTCCAAGCTTCATGATGAACTGGTTTCTGGTTTCTTAAAATTGTTTTTGTGCATGACAGGTAGTTTTTAGCTATATCTAATATATATATGTAATTTTTAATATAATAATATCTTCATTAATGTGTGATATAAGACCTTCCCACCTGAGGAGTTGGTGTCATTGAGTTCATTTACTGCATGAGTTGGGCTTCATCTCTTACGGTGGTCACTCAGGACAGTAGTGGCTGCATGTTGTATTACAACCTGAGTTACTGGATGCCAAAGACAGCTCAGGTTGGGTCATCACTGCATTTGCATGGTTTCTTGCAAGGCTCAACCTCTTATTGTATTTGCTCTAAGATACAACTCAAATCATATGTTACAATGGTTATAAACATATATCCATTACAATTTTCACCCTTGATCTCTTTGGACCAGGCTATAAGATTTAATACCTCAACAAAATCCATCTCAGTTAAGCTCAGTACACAGGACTAGCTGACATGAATTCTGCCCTGGGTAAAATCAGGACACGGTTATTAAAAGCATAGATGCTGGCTACATTAGCTAGGCCCCACTGACTAAGATGGACTTTGTGTGAAACTGTGAAGAAGTGGAAAAACAGAGGCGTATACTTGTCTGATTAAGAAAAAATGGTTAATTTCTTGTATTATGATCCCCTTCAGTACAACTCCCTGAGTACTGTATGTGAATAATTCTTATTGACTTCAGTCAAATTTCCTTGGCTTGAATTTTCACTTAGTACAAAGTCTGGAGACACTTCAGGGTTGAGAGTCCAATAAAAGTGTTCAGATATTTTTATTCTGGGTGACTTTGAATCACTCAGTTCTTATCCACATTTGGATAATCTGCTTCACTTTAAGACATAGTTTAGAATGTTCACAAAGCCTCTGAGGAGTCACAGGTTTTGGTCTCAGCAAAAAGTACAAGGACTCTTATTTTTCATTGTTCGATGTTGAGGGTTAATTGTGGTGAAACAAAAGCTGTGAGCACAAGCAAAGCAAAATAACATTCGTTCACTACTTCCCATCCACAGGCAGATGTTTCGAGGCCACTCGAGGGAGCTGCCAGGACCTGGCAGCCCTCAGGAGGGGGGCTGACGAGGCGTAGGCGGAGCCAGCAGCACCCCCTCCCCGGCCGTTCAAAAGCAGCCCCTAGGCTGGCAAACAGGGCGTGGCACGTCAGAAGGGAGTGGCGTGGCAGTTTGCGCAGGCATGGCGAGCAGGGAGGGCAGAGAGGGCAGAACGTTCCCACCCCCCGCCCATACGAACAACTCTAATGGCTGTTGACCGCTAGCTGGGCTGCAATGGTCTACACCAGGCAGACTGCTCTCTCTAGAAAGTCTGTAACCACCCAAACTGACTACCCACTCAAAAATGCGGCAGTTCAGGTCTCTGGATGCAGGGAGTGTCTGAACCTCTTGCCGCCATCTGAGGGAGGCAGAGATACTGTGTGTGTGAGGTGCGAGCAGGTGGACCACCTGGTCCGCCTGGTGTCAGAGCTCAGGGAGGAGGTGGAGAGGTTGGGGGCTATCAGGGAGTGTGAGCAGGAGATAGACTGGTGAAGCAACTCTCTGCAGGGCCTGAAGAAGAGGTACCGGGGTGAGACACCCCAAATGGGGGTGGACCCCCTGCCCTGTCGGGCAGAGGGAGGGGACCTAGGAGTTGAGGAGGAATGGAGACAGGTCCCTGCTCGGCCTCGCAGGCGATGCACCCCCCTACTGCCCCCACCTTCCCAGGTGTGCATACATAACAGGTTTGAGGCCCTAGAGCTTGAGAGACCGGTGGGCGAAGATGAGGTAGAAAGTCTACTCAGGAGGATACCTAGGATGAGGAGGTCGACTCCACGCTTCGAGACTGCCTCCACCAAGAAAGATAGAAGGGTAATTGTTGTAGGTGACTCCCTTCTCAGGGGAACAGAGGGCCCTATTTGTCGGCCTGACCCTACCCATAGGGAAGTCTGCTGCCTCCCTGGGGCCAGGGTCAGGGATATTGCCAGGAAGCTTCCCAACCTGGTCCGCCCCTCTGACTACTATCCACTTTTGATAGTCCAGGCTGGCAGTGATAATATTGAAGAGAGAAGCCTGAAGGCTATCAAACGGGACTTCAGGGGACTGGGACAGTTAGTGGATGGGAGTACAGATGGTGTTTTCGTCCATCCCTACAGTGGCAGGGAGGGGTACCGAGAGGACATGGAAAGCCCACCTGATTAACACATGGCTCAGAGGCTGGTGCCAACACAGAAATTTTGTTTTTGACCATGGGGCACTTTACTCGGCACCTGGCCTGATGGCTGCAGACAGGTCCCTATCTGTAAGGGGAAAACAGATCCTAGCCCAGGAGCTGTCAGGGCTCATTGAGAGGGCTTTAAACTAGGTAAGAAGGGGGACGGGGCTGAAATAAGGCCTGTTGGAGCTGTGCCAGGGGGAACAATGGCAAGTCTGGGGGAGAAGGCAATGGCCCGACTGAAGTGCATCTACACTAATGCACGCAGCATGTGTAACGAACAGGAGGAGCTGGAAGCCATCGTGCAGCAGGCAGGCTATGATTTGGTTGCCATCATGGAAACGTGGTGGGACCACTCTCATGACTGGAGTGCTGCAATGTCTGGCTATAGGCTCTTCAGAAGGGACAGGCAGCACAGAAGGGGTGGTGGTGTGGCTCTCTATATTAGAGAGTGTTTTGATGTTGTGGAACTTGAGGCTGGGAATGATAAGGTTGAATCCCTGTGGGTTAGGATCAGCGGGAAGGCCAACAAGGCAAGCATCCTGGTGGGGGTCTGTTATAGACCACCGAACCAGGATGAGGAGACGGATGAGGATTTCTACAGGCAGCTGGCAGAAGTTGTAAAATCGTCAGCGCTTGTTCTCGTGGGGGACTTCAACTTCCCAGACATATCCTGGAAGCACAACACAGCCCAGAGAAAGCAGTCTAGGAGGTTTCTGGAGAGCGTGGAAGATAGCTTCCTGACGCAGCTGGTTAGTGAGCCTACCAGGGGAGGTGCCCCGCTAGACCTTCTGTTCACAAACAGTGACGGACTGGTGGGAGATGTGGTGGTCGGGAGCTGTCTTGGGCAGAATGACCACGAAATGGTAGAGTTCTCTATTCTTGACGAAGCCAGGAAGGGGACCAGTAAAACCGCTGTCTTGGATTTCTGGAGGGCTGACTTTGATCTGTTCAGGACACTGGTTGGCAGAGTCCCCTGGGAGGCGGTTCTGAAGGGCAGAGGAGTCCAGGAAGGCCGGGCAGTCTTCAAGAAGGAAATCTTAATGGCTCAGGAGTGGTCTGTCCCCACATGCCCAAAGACGAGCCGGTGCAGAAGAAGACCGGCCTGCCTGAACAGAGAGTTGAGGTTCGAGCTTAGGAGAAAAAAGAGGGTTTATAATCTTTGGAAAAGAGGGGGGGGCACTCAAGAGGACTATAAGGCTGTTGCGAGGCTGTGCAGGGACAAAATTAGACGGGCCAAAGCTCATCTGGAGCTAAATCTGGCTACTGCCGTTAAAGATAACAAAAAATCGGCCTGTTAGCTTGACCTCAGTGCCAGGGAAGCTCATGGAGCAGATTATCTTGAGTGTCATCACGCAGCACTTGCAGGGCAACCAGGCGATCAGGCCCAGTCAGCATGGGTTTATGAAAGGCAGGTCCTGCTTGACGAACCTGATCTCCTTCTATGACCAAGTGACACGCTTGGTGGATGAGGGGAAGGCTGTGGATGTGGTCTACCTTGACTTCTGTAAGGCCTTTGATACCGTTTCCCACAACATTCTCCTCAAGAAACTGGCTGCTTGTGGCTTGGAGTGGCGTACGATTCATTGGGTTAAAAACTGGCTGGATAGCCGGGCCCAAAGAGTCATGGTGAATGGAGTCAAATCCAGTTGGAGGCTGGTCACTAGTGGAGTCCCCCAGGGCTCAGTACTATGGCCAGTCCTCTTCAGTATCTTTATTGATGATCCGGATGAGGGGATTGAGTGCACCCTCAGTAAGTTTGCAGATGACACCAAGTTAGGTGCATGTGTCAATCTGCTGGAGGATAGGAAGGTTCTGCAGGAGGATCTGGATAGGCTGGACCAATGGGCTGAGGCCAACTGTATGAAGTTCAACAAGGCCAAGTGCCGGGTCCTGCACCTGGGGCGTAACAACCCCAAGCAGCGCTACAGGCTGGGAGATGAATGGTTGGAAAGCTGCCTGGCAGAGAAGGACCTGGGAGTACTGGTTGATAGTTGGCTGAATATGAGCCAGCAGTGTGCTCAGGTGGCCAAGAAGGCCAACAACATCCTGGCTTGTATAAGAAGCAGTGTGGCCAGCAGGGCTAGGGAAGTGATTGTGCCCCTGTACTCGGCTCTGGTGAGGCCGCACCTCGAGTACTGTGTTCAGTTTTGGGCCCCTCGCTACAAGAAGAACATGGAGGTGCTTGAGAGAGTCCAGAGAAGGGTGTCGAGGCTGGTGAGGGGTCTGGAGAACAAGTCTTATGAGGAGCGGCTTAGGGAGCTGGGATTGTTCAGCCTGGAGAAGGGGAGGCTCAGGGGCGACTTCATCGCTCTCTATGGGTACCTTAAAGGAGGCTGTAGCGAGGTAGGGGTTGGTGTATTCTCCCACGTGCCTGGTGACAGGACGAGGGGGAATGGGCTGAAGTTGCACCAGGGGAGGTTTAGGTTGGATATTAGGAAGAACTTCTTTACCAAAAGGGTTGTTAGGCATTGGAATGGGCTGCCCAGGGAAGTGGTTGAGTCACCATCCCTGGAGGTCTTTAAGAGACGTTTGGATTATGAGCTTAGTGATATGGTTTAGTGGAGGACTTCTTAGTGTTAGGTCAGGGTTTGGACTAGGTGATCTTGGAGGTCTCTTCCAACCTAGACGATTCTGTGATTCTGTGATTCTATGTTCTGCCATTTCCAGAAAATCAGAACTTTATATGTTACTTGGGAAGACAAATGTCATAACTCCGAACATCCCCCCTTCCTCCCTCTATCTCTAGCTTTTATTGCTGATCATGACATCATATTGTATGGAACGTCATAGAATCATAAAATCATTCAGGTTAGAAGAGACCTCTAAGATCATCTAGTTCAACCCAAGCCGACTTGGGTCAGCTACCCTGGCCATGTCTCCTCCCAGCCTCCTCAAGAGCAGGGCAGCAGGAGAAGCAGAAAAGATCTTGACTCTGTGTATGCAATGCTCAGCAAAAGCTAAAACATCTGTGTGTTATCAACACTGGTTTGGTCAAAAGTGCAAAACATAGTATCATATGGGCGGCTATGAAGAAAGTTAACTCCGTTCATGGAATACAAGTAGTATCACTGATATGGACAAATACTTTCTTTCAATATATTGAATAAAATCAGAGAGTATGCAATTTTCAATCCATTGTTTCCAAACTAGAGTGAAAAGGAAACTGAATTCTGCACAGATTGAAATATGTTGATTGTATAGAGTGACAAGGATAGTAAGAGCATTAAGCTGTGCAAAGAACCTCATAACACTATCATATTTTTATTTTTTTTTTGATTGCAGCTGTGTAGCTATCTAATTTAAGTAACATAAATCAACAATGACTATTGCTCATTTGGTTCCATTTAATATCTTATCTGTTTCTGCATATGTATAGAAGGAGAGATAATTTGGCCTTGCAAAGAAAATAGACATCTAAGTGCTCTGAGCCTAAGATAAACACCAAATGACAACTCTTAAGTATCGCTCAGTGTCATTTATTCCTTAGCAACATCATATCAAAAGCCAAAGAAATTACTGTCCAGTTTTAGTGCAGTAGTTGGAAATAAATTACTTGTATATCTCTTGTGAATATGTATCCCTACGCATACGTATAAACTAAACATAAAGGAAGGAAATTATGCTCAAAATGTTCACTTGCCCATATTCTTATTCGTAATAACTTATTTCATCAATGGAAATTTAAGTGTAGTACAGTTAATATCTCAGAGATAACTTTATAACACACCAGAATGCCAACTACACAGAATCTAAGCTGTATGTAATTTATTTTTTATTTATTTATTTTGTTTGTTTGTTGCCCTGATATATTCTCAGGAAACATTTTATAAAAACAGAGCAAGATGTATGCATTTGAAAATACCTAGAAACTAACATTTTCTTAGCTTTTTTTTTTTTTTTTCATCCGATGAACTCATAAATGATTTATTTTTTTAACCTACTGTTTATATCTCTAGAAATGCAGTTCTGTATGGTTCAGTTCATCAACAGCTCAACATCCAGGTGGAGACCAGTGACAATTAGTGTTCCTTAGGTGTCTGTAATGGGACTAGTACTATTTGATATCTTTGTTAGTGATGTGGACAGTGGGATTGAATGCACCCACAGAAATTTTGTGAATGACACCAACTTGAGTGGTGAATTTGACATGCTGGAGGGAAGGGATGACATCCAGAGGGACTTTGACAAGCTTGAGAAGTGGGCCCATTGTGGTGGTTTTACTCGGGTGGGTGGCCGAGCTTCACCACAACCGCTCTCTCACTCCCCCTCCTCTTCGAGGAGGGGGAGAAAATACGATGAAAAAAGGGCTCAAGGGTTGAGATAAGGACAGGGAGATCGCGCAGTAATTATTGTGACGGGCAAAACAGACTCTGCATAGGGAGACAGTAAGATTTATTACCTATTACTAACAATCTAGAGAAGCAAGAAACAAAGGAAAGAAACCAAAAGCACCTTCCCCCCCATCCACCCTCTTCCACACTCTTCCACCCCCAAGCAGTGCAGGGGAATAGGGGAATGGGGGTTATGGTCAGTCTATAGCGTTTCTTCTCAGCTGCTCCTTCTCGGTCACTCTCGTCCCCTGTGCTGTGGGGTCCCTCCAACAGGATGCAGTCCTTGCCGAACTGATACAGCGTGGGCTGCCCACAGGCAGCAGCTCTTCAAGAACTGCTCCAGATATGGGTCCGTACCACAGGGTCCATCCCTCAGGAGCAAACTGCTCCAACCTGGATCCCCCACGGGCAGCAGCTCCTGCCAGTTCACCTGCTCCTGCATGGTCTCCTCTCCATGGGCTACAGGTCCGGCTTGGAATCTGCTCCGGCAGGGGTCTTTCACAGGCCGCAGACTCTGTCGGTGCTGGTCCACCTGCTCCACCATGGCCTTCTCCATGAGCTGCAGGGTGGAACCCTGCTCCACCGTGGTACTCCATGGGCTGCAGGGGGACAGCCTGCTTCACCATGGTCCTCACCACAGGCCACAGGGGAACTTCTGCTCCGGCACCTGGAGCACCTCTCCCCCTCCTTCTTCACTGACCTTGGCACCTGCAAGGCTGTTCCTCACTCCTCTCACTCTCCCAGCTGCTGTGTGGCGCAGCGTTTTTTGTTGTTGTTATTTGTTTTTTTTTTTCTCTGTCTTAAATATGCTCTCACAGAGGCGCAAAACAACATCGCTTATTGGCTGGGCTCTGGTCAGCAGTGGGGCCCTTACCAAACATGGGGCAGCTTCTAGATCCTTCTCACAGAAGCCACTCCTATGGCCCCCTGCTACCAAAACCTTGCCACGTAAACCCACTACAATGATATAAGAAGCAATTTTTAAATATATATATTGTGTAGGTGAGCAATAATTAATACCTTTGCTCCACCTCCTAATTCTCATTTTGTATATATGTTTCTGCTGTTACTGAGGTAGTTGAAATTACTTCAATATTTTTTTCTTCTCCTGATTGCAATCTGATCATTTATTTCATCTTCCTCAGATAACTACTGCTCATTAATCTTTATCTCTGACTTCAGTATTCAGAAATTGCCATGTAAACCCACTACACCCATACAAAATTCAGGAAGTCCAAGGCCAAGGTCCTACACATGGGTACGGGCAATCCACAGTCCCAAACATCAGTACCAACTTGGGGGTGAATGGATTGAGAGCAGCCTCGTGCAGAAGGACTTTGTGGATGAAAAACTGAATATGAGCTGGTGATGTGAGCTTGCAACCCAGTTAGCCAATCATGTCCCAGGCTGCGTCAAAAGAAGCATAGCTTCTCCCTCTCTACTCTGCTCTCATGAGACCCCACCCGGAGTACTGTGTTCAGCTCTGGGGCCCCCACCATAAGAAAGACAGAAACATGGCACAAATAAAAAATGTTAATATCACTTGGAAAAAGAGACAGTTTGGAACCTTTCATTTTTGCTTTGGAACAGAGTTGTTTTTAAATCATTCTGTCCTCTGTTTGTTCCCTTTAAGAGTTTAGTGTCTTGACATTTTTGTCCCATTTAATATAACACATACATTTGTAACAGCAAACTTGAAAATCTGACAGTGAATTATGACCTCAGTACTATTAGAAGTGTCACTTAAAAACAAACAAGCAAACAAACAAACAACAACAACAACAAAGACATAGTGGAGAAGTAAAGATGCCTAAAAAGTATTTCAGATCAATATATTTCAGGGATAAATACTGTTAGAACTCACCTAGGAAGTATTTCTGTGATGTCAATTTAAATGAAATTTATTAATTTACAAGTGAGAACAATATACAGTGTATGGTAATGACTTAAACAATGCACATTGTCCTGATACTGACTAATTTCAAGGATGTAAACTTTCAAGATATTTGTCTTACAGGAACACTTTTGTAAAAACTAATATGTTGATTATGAAAATGAAACACTGCAGTGCATTACTGATGGTAATATGAGACAGGAATCACAACTGCTAAGAATAATATCATATTTCATACTTTTCAAAATTAGATCCACTCTCATAGTTACAGTCTTTCAAGACCTGTCCAGAGGGAAATATTCAAAGAGATTGAAACTTAAATAATTATTTGTTAATGTGTATGGATTCCTCTTTTGAATATCTTCATCTCCTATTTATTTAGCTGCAAGATAGTTCTGGTTAATAATAGTAGTTGTTTTCTTTGTTTTCACATCTGGGACATCCCCAGAAGTAACTTCTTCACAAAATGATTTCAAAAGAAAATCTGGATTAGCACTAAAATAGTTAACCAAAGCATTTCTTATTTCTTTAAACTGCAGTATGCAAAACTTTTAAATTCAAAGTTTTTCACAGTTTTATAACTTCATTCTCATACCTTGAATTTGATAACCAATAAAGCCAAAATATTCATGGAAAATAAAAACTAAGGAAGATTTTATATGCAAGGAAACATTCACCAACTAAATAACAGAAAGAATCTACATGTTAATACTCATAATTTCCATATGCTTTGAAGTACACATTGAAATAATATACAGAAAAAATAATTCTGTAAAAATCCAGCCATAACAGTGGAGGCAATCAGCCAATGGAACTTTCCACCAAGAGATAAACTAGATTCTCTAAGTCTGTTAAGACCAGGAACTGGATCAGTATTGGAACAATTCAGAAATTTCCTACTCAAACTTATAGCCACTTATTGAAAATACTTTTTTTCTCCTATTTTTTTTTTCACCAAATCCTCTGAAGGTTCTTCATGAAGCCATCCTTGAATTGACCTGGTTTAGGAATAATGTATGTCTTAGGTATATAATCTGAATGTTTATGTTTAGGTATATAATCTGAATGTTTATAACTCTACTGTCCGGACTGTCTGGATGTATCTCTGCAGATGGCCTTAGGCTCTTTGATCAGCAGAGAGAGAATTTCACATCTGACAACACTGGGATTCCTATAGAGATAGATATTTGAAAGTTGCATGCCTCATAACACTTTCATGCCACCAAGGGCCTAATGAGAATTATAAAATATGGGTGCCAGAAACTGTTGAAAAAAATTGCATTTTTTTGTTTGCTTGTTTTCACTGATGCTATGAATTATTTACTGGAAAATATTCTTAATGACATCAATATCATGGAACAGCTGAACATCCACTTTTATATTGGAAAAATCACTGCATGTTTGTTTTTCTAACATAGAAATTGCTTTTGTTTGTTTGTTTTTTAGTAAATAGCAATTGAGTTTTTAACAGCTTGACTTCTTGTCTTGCTTTGATCACTTCACCTTGAAAATGAGCAGCTGGAGTTCATCCTGTTCCTTGCTATATAAAGATCCATTCTGCCTATGAGATACCTTCTCAGACTTTCCATATACAATACACTTGGAATGCTTGGAATGGAAGAGCATGTGAGGAGCAAATGTGTAGCACACAGACAGTAGAATGTAAATTAGACTCAAAGATATTATACCTTAAGGCATTCTGAAGATGTTTTCAATTGCCAAGTGAAGGGATTTTCTTTTATTCAGGGATCCTTCAAGTCTGCTTAAGATGCCAAACTCTTTTTGGCCTCACCTGGAGTACTGTGTCCAGTTCTGGGCTCCCCACTACAAAAAAAAAAGACAAGGATCTCCTAGAAAGAGTGCAACGGAGGGCTACAAAGATGATATGGGGCCTGGAGCATCTCCCCTACGAGGAATGGCTGAGGGACCTGGGTCTGTTCAGCCTTGAGAAGAGAAGACTGAGAGAGGATCTTATTAATGTTTATAAATACCTGAAGTTTGGGAGACAGAGGGATTTGGCCAACCTCATCTCAGTGGTTTGTGGGGACAGGACAAGGGGCAATGACCACAAAATGGATCACAGGAAGTTCCACACAAACATGTGAAAGAACTTCTTCACAGTGAGTGATGGAACAGTGGAACAGGCTTCCCAGGGAGGTTGTGGAGTTTCCTTCTCAAGGTCCGTCTGGATGCCTACCTGGGCAACCTGCTCTAGGGAACCTGTTTTGGCAGGGGGGTTGGACCCGATGACCTCTTGAGGTCCTTTCCAACCCCTACAATTCCGTGATTACGTGATTCTGTGATTTTTCCTCATTCCTCTGTCTTGCTTGTCTGTCAGTGTCAGCCTCATACTCTCTGACCATATTCTTTTGGATATTCTGCATCTTGAAGGTGTAATGTTTAATACCATTTTTATCTTTGAACTTTGAACTTTGGATTTTTGATTTAGTTGAGTGATACAAAATATACTGAAATCATAATACATAAATGTCAGCTACTCTTAGAAAAGTATAGCAATTATAATACACTCTTCCATCACAATACTAATGTGATCCCTATTGGTCTTAATAATACGCTCACTGCCATGATGCCAAGCACCTCCAGTTGCCAGGAAGGAATATTTGAACTGAACCAGCTCAAGCCAATTGCAGTCTTCAGAATTCTTTTGATAATTGTTTAGTTTTTATATTCTGTGTTGGACTAAGACACATTTTTACTCTCCATGCTCATATGACTAACTCAGAGAGACATTCACACTCTTTTAATGAACATTTATGCCATGAGTTGATCTACTGAACTGTGATATGGTCAGTTTATCCACTCAACAGACATAACTGTTTATCTAAAACAAAAGCCACTCTTCTATGAAGTCATCTTTCTTTGCAACACCTGTGGTCAATCACACACAACATTCTTCCTTGTGCTTCATGGGCACATTAACTTTGACTCTCTCCACAGAGCCTTCTTCCATTGTAGAGATTTATTACTTAGTCACATGTGAGAAACACTTTCACTACACAGAATCTGTGAGCTATGGGATTTTCTAGGTGAATTCTGTAGACTGTCAGTTCAAATTTCCTTCTGATTTCAACATTTATGTCTCTACTCCTTCATAACAAAATCAATTACAGTTATTATTATTATTACCCAATTATCAGGCAGCTGACATGATTAAAATAAAAAGATTCTTCCTTTGCTAAACTTTTTGTTTGCTGTCTTCTGACATCATTCTTTGTGTTGTCTCTTCTCTTTTCTCTGTCTTTCTTAAACCCCCTCCATCTCAGAAGCCAAGCAAAGTTACTCCTGTCAGAATTACTCTATGCGTCTTTTCTCAGTGGAATTGGTTGCAAAGTAAAGAAAACATTCATGTCTAAATGGTCTAACAGAGGAAAGAGATTTGGATTAAAAAAAAAATAGTAAGGAAAAAAAGAGTTTACTTTTTTTTTTATATATATACATAATTTTTCCATGATTTCATAATTTTCTCTCTGCCATGTTTTTCTAATTCTCTCTAGGGCTTCAGAATTTTTTCTCTTTTAGATTGAGAGAGTTAAAAACAAAGGTGTTTCATTTTGTTTTGTATTGTTTTTGCTAATAAACAGCTTACAAGTTTTCAGTAGAGAAACTAATAAAGTGTTATTATAGTTCATTAGGAAACAGAGTTTCACAAATCCACAGTATGAATATTTTTAAATGAATTTTAAAAGCCAGTAATTATTTTTATAGAAGGTTAGAAAACACCTGTTTATTGTTCTTAATTTTTACGTAATCTCTCAATGATTAACAAAGACTGTCAAGCTAATCAGCTGTACTGTTACAATAATTTGTTACAAATAAACTCTTTTTTGTTTGTGCTGATTAGGCCCCATAATCAAACAGAAGGAAAGAGAACAATATAGTCATTTGATCTTGATTATTATTTCATTGTTGTGATATGTTTTTGGCTAAACAGCATCTATGCATTTTGATTGCATGAGAAAAAAAAATGATTAATGTCAGAATAAATTAAAATAATTTGATGAAAAAATAGAGGAACAACTAATTGGTAACTTGAATACCTAATGAAATTATATAAAATAAAACTTTCACAAACTCTGTCTATGTAAATTTATAGGTATATATGCCTATATATACACATACACATACAAAATTAGAGGATGTCCTGGTACAATGTCCTGGTGCCCCACCTTTGCAGCAGTGGTTTTATTAAAATCTCACTTCAGTTATAATATTAATTTCAGTAATATTGAATTAACTTTAGTTTTTCAGAATCTGAAAGACAGGTTTGTGTAATGCACTATAACTTATAAGTCACATATTTGTTGTCTCCATGATCCCATGCAAATAAAGAATCTGCTAACAATTAAAATATTAATTAAAATATTTAAATTAGATGTCAGAAGATAAAGCTTTAGGCTAAAGCTCAAGAACAAATTTGTTTTCTCGCCATTAAAGCAATTACAATTTTATGCAACTCACAAAAGAGTAAAAGTGAAAATGCCTAATTATTAGGCATTTAATAATTAGCTGATTTCTGGGGAGGGGGAGTGTTAATCACCTCAAGTGGAATTCAGAAAACACTCAGGTCCTACATTTACAACACTGTATCCAGAATAAGACATTCAATGAAGATTAGATTTCACATTCAAAATTAAGAGCTCATGTCTGTCTTTCTCAGAATTAAAAGCATATGAACCCAGCTTGTTAATTAGAATTAATCTGACCTTTGGCTTAATTTAATACATCATATATGTCAAAATCAGTCTGATCATAGAATATCACAGAAATCAGGCAGTAAATGTGTTCCTTCCTTTGCCATTGTTATTAGCTAGTTAATATAATTTTCTGTTTAGCCTAAAGAAATTACATACCATTTTGAGAATTTTGTAAATCTAGATTCATTATTGACAATTAGCAGTATTTCTTTGTGACAAACTTTAATGGGGAATCCAGTGGAAGCCTGAATAAGTAAGGAAAAACTGAAATTCAAACTGTATCTGCTTGTCAATAAAGGGTGTAAATATCATCAGTATAAAAGAAAAAAGTATGGTAAAATAAATAAATGAAATAAATAAATAAATAATAAAATAAAGTAAAATAAAATAAAATTAAAATAAAATAATAAAATAAAATAAAATAAAATAAAATAAAATAAAAGTAAATAAAAGTAAATAAAACTAAAGCAAAAGGGTGTCCCATGTTAAGATACATTATTTAATTTTTAATTATTGAGAAAAGAAGATGGAGAAGCCTGGAGCTATACAATATATATACAGGCAAAGATAAAGAAGACAGTTTTCATAAGGAGAATATGCCCATAGCTCATGGCCAATTTTCAAATGTCTATCATATGTTGCTTTTCTCTCATTGAACTAAGAGTATATAAGAGATATGAATTGATGATGCATGGATTCCCTCATACCAAGTAAATGATTTCTCCCATACTTGACCAGTATATATATATTTATATATTTTCTTTTATAAGGTAGTTGTGGACTGCACTGGGAATGAATTGAAAGATGAAATGACACTAATGCCATGATTGTCACATATGAACTCCTGAGTCACGTTTAATTGGAGAAGAGAGAAATAAAAAAGTAATTTCTCTTTTCATACAAGCTGATGATCATCTTATTTTTCATTTTTCTCCTCATTTTGCCTGTGTCATTCCTTAAAATCATGTAGCCTAGTCCTTCACTTTTTTTTTTTTTTTCCAAACAAATATAGTGCACTATAATTGCTTCCAAATTAAGGTCTTTTTTATTTTCTTTCTTTCTGTCTTGTAAGGATGTAAAGTCTATAGGTTTATAACTGATTTACAAGGATGTAAAGTCCAGGTTTATAACTGATTTACAACTGAGGTACATTGTAAACAAATTGGTGAAGTACACCTAGTTACAGTGTCAATTTTTGTTAATTTATGTGTCTATGTATTACACAGATCTTTTACAAAGGAAAGACTTCTCAGAGACGCATAAACTTGTTGTTCTTGTTTGTTTTGTTTCATTTCTCATAAGAACTACTGGGAAATGCTGGAAACTTTACATGTTTCGGTGATCAAAATATTTTTCTTTTTAACTGCTTTGAAAAGTTTGTTTGATTCAGACAAAACAGATGCTCTTTACTAGATTTTTGAAGTGACAATCATGATTCCAACAGATGCTACTCAAAAAAAGGAAGCACATGAAAGTAGAGTTTTATTTTAATTTCTATATAACTTTAATTCACATTTGTTGCAGACAGTAGATTAGCAGTAATTTAATCGAATTAAATACAAATAAAATATAATGTAAACAAAAAACTTTTTTTTCTTCTTTAAAGATTTTTTTCTGTATAAACAATCATAAACATGATGATGACAATAGCTGAAAACAAATTACTTGCTTAATGTGATAGTGAAGAAAATTGTGCAAAACGAGCATTTTAAGTGTAAAATTATTATTTTGTTCTAATCAGACTGCTTTTTGGTTGTTTTTCCTTCTGTTTTGGTTGTATATGTCTTTTTGACACATACCCGTCCCAATTCTTCACCAATTTCCTTTTCTTTAGATTTCAAAACACCATCAATATAATTAAAAATCATTTACTTCAAGGTTAATTGTATCATAAAGGAAATCAGTATATTTACTTCTTGCTCTTGCTGCCTTGATATGTAGTATTGTTTTTCTCTTCCTCTCAGTAAAATTTTTACCTTTATAGGAAATGAAGAGATTTTTACTTATTTGGTATCATGTGAAGGTGTCCTTACATAGCTGTCATATTGTTTCCCAGTTTCACTAAACTAAATCTGGAGACAATCAAAGGTCAACCTACTACCATCTACAAAACCGTTTGTTTACAACATAACTAGTCTCTATTAAATTGTGGGTTTACTTCATATAGTTATACAATATAATTGATTATTGAATTGCCTCTTTTTCTAGTTAATGTTATTTTAAATTTCTACATGCTTCTCAAAAAAATAATAATAATAATAAAAAAAAGTATAAGCTTGTTTTGTGCTTAATTTTAACATGTTAAGTGCTAACATTTTAAGGTAGCCAGTATGAGATTTCAACTGATTTTAATATCATTTTAATATTATTTTCAAGATATTGTCAGATCAAAACATTTTTTGTTGTTGTTTTCTTGACTCAGTCCACATTATTTGCATAAATGAATAAAATAATAGAAAGGAGGAAGTCTTGAGACAAGATGTCTTTGTCAGTGCCTGTAGCTATAATGTACCTTGTGGTCCTCCCTTGGGTGAGGCCAAGAACAG
This sequence comes from Anser cygnoides, assembly GCF_040182565.1. Classification (NCBI taxonomy): domain Eukaryota; kingdom Metazoa; phylum Chordata; class Aves; order Anseriformes; family Anatidae; genus Anser; species Anser cygnoides. The sequence goes on along the minus strand of NC_089873.1, from coordinate 171,474,256 downwards.
GACTGAGAATGTTCCATCTAGGATGTGTACTCTGATAGAGATGTTTCAGTTAAAGCTGGGGAAGCTGCAAACAGACGTTAGCAAGCTTTGCTGTGCCCAGGATGATGAACAGAATCTATCAGAAGAGTTGGCAGAGACAGTGACCTGAGCCCTGTAAAACAAGTGTCCTGGTTTCAGTTGGGATAAAATTAGTTTTCTTCATAGCGGCTGGTATGTGCAATGTTTTGGACTTAGGAGAGGGAAAAAAAAAAAAAAAAGAAGAAAAGAAAAAAAAAAGCTGATAACAAACTGATATTTTTGATACTGTAGTTGCTGCAGAGCAATGTTTATATTTAGACAAGGACTTTTCAGCTTCTCACACTGCCCTGACAGAGAGGAGGCTGCAGTGCACAAGAAGCTATTAAACTGTTTATATTTCAATCCATGAGTTCTACCCTTTTTCCCAATTCTCTCCCCCATCCCACTGGAGGGGAGTGAGCAAATGGTTATGTGGTGCTTAGGTGCCTGCTGGGTTAAACCATAACAACAAGTCAGGTAGATAAAAAAGCTCTGTCAGATGGGTGGTTACTAGAAAACAGTCGCTTTTGTTAGCAAGAGAAAGGCTTGCTCTCTGCTTGTAACGAACCAGAAAACAGATTCAGGGCACTTGAAAATGAGAAGGAGGAACACTTGAAGGATTGTTTTTGTCTACAATATTTTCAGTCAAGGGAAAAGAGCAGTCATATACGGCAAACCAACTTCTGGATGCTTATCTGGTTTTACTGAGCATAGTTTTCACCTATCCAATAATTGTAGGTAAGTTGTTGAAAGTGGAAGACTATTGGCAAGAAATGAAAAAAATTGATCTTATAAAGACAGGGAATAACAAACTTATTAACCTAGTGAGAAGAGCTTTAGCTCTGACTGCAAGATCTAGGTTCAGAAGTAATTAAGGAAGGAGAGGAAAAAAATAATATTTTGGAGGTTTTTGTAGAAAAAGGGAAACTTTCCCAGGGTTCTGAAGGAATTGGCTGATGTAGTCGCCAAGACACTCTCCATCATATATGAAAAGTCCTAGCAGTCAGGCAAAGTCCCCAGTGACTGGAAAAAGGGAAACATCACTCCCATTTTTAAAAAAGATAGAAATAAGGACCCAGGAAGCTGCAGACTGGTGAGCCTCACTTCTGTGCCTGGCAAGATCATGTAATGAATGCTCCTGGAGGCTATGTGAAGGCACATGCAGGACAAGGAGGTGATCTGGGACAGCCAGCATGGCTTCACCAAGGGCAAATCATGCATGACCAATCTGGTGACCTTCTATGATGGAGTGACTGCATCAGTTGACAAGGGAAAACTGAACAATGTCATCTACCTGGAGTTCTGCAAGGCCTTTGAAATGGTCCCACACAACATCCTAAGCTCTGAATTGGAAAGATATGGATTTGAAGGGTGGACCATCCAGTGGATAAGGAATTGGCTTGATGGCCGCACCCAGAGAGTAGTGGTCAATACTTCTATGTCCAAGTGGAGGCTGGGGATGAGCAGTGCTCCTCAGGGGTCTGTCCTTGGGACTGGTGCTTTTCAATATCTTCATCAATGACATAGATGATGGTATTGAGTACACTCTCAACAAGATTGCAGATGATGCCAAGCTGAGTGATGTAGTTGATACAACAGAAAGAAAAAGTGTCATTCAAAGGGACCTGGACAAGCTTGAGAAGTGGGCCTGTGTGAACCTAATGAGGTTCAACAAGTCCAAGTGCAAGGTTCTGCACCTGGGCCAGGGCAATCCCAGACAGGAGTACAGACTGGGACAACTCATTGAGGGCAGCCCTGCAGAGAAGGACTTGGGGGTTCTGATGGACAAAAAGCTTGACATGAGCCAGCAGTGCATGCTTGCAGCCCAGAAGGCCAACCGCACCCTGAGCTGCACCAACAGAAGAGTGGCCAGCAGGTCAAGGGAGGTGATTGTCCCCCTCTACGCAGCCCTTGTGAGGCCCCACCTGGAGTACTGGATCCTACTGGACAAAATGTCCAGCATACAACTTAACAAAACCATCATACAATGGGTGAGCAATTGGCTGACGGGCAGGGCTCAAAGGGTTGTGGTTAATGGGGCCACATCAGGCTGGCGGATGGTCACTAGTGGGGTCCCCCAAGGCTCCATTTTAGGGCCAGTCCTCTTTAATGTCTTTATAAATGATTTGGATGTAGGACTAGAAGGTGTTTTGAGCAAATTTGCCGACGACACCAAACTTAGAGAAGTTGTGGACTCGGATGAGGGTGGAAAGGCCTTGCAGAGAGATCTGGACAGATTGGAGAGCTGGGCGATCACCAACCACATGAAGTTTAACAAGAGCAAGTGCCGGGTCCTGCATCTGGGAAGGGGCAACCCTGGCTATACATACAGACTGGGCAACAAGATGCTGGAGAGCAGCCCCGCAGCGAGAGATCTGGGGGTTGTGGTTGACAGCAAGTTGAATATGAGCCAGCAGTGTGCCCTGGCAGCCCGGAGGGCCAACCGTATCCTGGGATGCATCAAGCACGGCATCACTAGTCGGTCGAGGGAAGTGATTATCCCACTCTGCGCTGGTGCAGCCTCACCTCGAGTACTGTGTGCAGTTCTGGGCACCACAGTACAAAAAGGACATGAAACTTTTGGAGAGTGTCCAGAGGAGGGCGACGAAGATGGTGAATGGCCTAGAGGGGAAGACATATGAGAAGCAGCTGAGGGCACTGGGCCTGTTCAGCCTGGAGAAGAGGAGGCTGAGGGGACCTCATCGCGGTCTACAACTTCCTCGTGAAGGGGAGTGGAGAGGCAGGTGACCTATTCACTGCAAACACCAGTGATAGGACCTGTGGGAATGGTGTTAAGCTGAGGCAGGGGAAGTTTAGGCTGGACATCAGGAAGAGGTTCTTCACCGAGAGGGTGGTCGCACACTGGAACAAGCTCCCCAGTGAAGTAGTCACTGCACCAAGCCTGTCTGAATTTAAAAAGCGATTGGACTGTGCACTTAGTCACATGGTCTAAACTTTGAGCAGACCTGTGCGGTGCCAAGAGTTGGACTTATGGGTCCCTTCCAACTCGGGATATTCTATGATTCTATGATTCTATGATACTGCATCCAGGTTTGGGGCCTCCATCACAAGAAAGATGTGGACCTCTTGCCAAGGTGATCAGCTCTGGGGCAGAAGCGTTCTGCAGTGGAGTGCAGAATCAAGGTGGGCAGGACATTTTTTCCAGCACTGAGGCCACTCGAGGCAGCTGAGGGAGCCGCCAGGGCCTGGCAGCCCTCGCAAGGGAGGCTGACGAGGCGTGGGTGGAGCCAGCAGATCCCCCTCCCTGGACATACAAAGGCAGCCCCTAGGGAGTGCAAGTGACCAGGAGTATGGCAAGCAGGACGGGCAAATAGGGTGTGGAGTTTCAGTCAGGGCGTGGCGTGTCAGTTTGAGTGGCAGTTCATGTGGGCAGGGTGAGCGGGGAGGGCGCCCTCACCGCTCTTTTCCAACGGTCTTTCCGGTTGTAACCTGCTTGTGAAGAGCCCGGTTGTGGTATCCACCAGGCAGAAAGCCATGGCCTCCACATCTCTTGCGGCCTCTCCAGCCACAGTCACCGATGTGGCTACCCAGACAGAGGTCTCAGGGAAACACGTGGCCGTCCAGGTTGCAGGGTGTGTCCGAGTCTTCTGTCAGTGTCTGACAGCAGCAGCCTGTGGGAGGTGTGCCCATATTGAAGAATTGCTCAGCCTGGTGGCAGACCTTCAGGAGGAGGTGAGTAGGCTGAGGAACATCAGGGAGTCAGAGAGGGAAATTGACTGGTGAAAGCATACTCTACCCTCCCTGAGACAGATTCTCAAGCCTGCCACATCACAAGTAACAAAGTTTCCTCTATCCCACCAGGCAGCCGCTACACAGAAGACAAAATTTCCCCCATCCCGCCAGGCAGTAGGAGGGGACCTAGGCCAAGGGGGGGAATGGAAGCAGGTTTCTGCTTGTGGTGGTAGGCGAGCCCTCTCCCGGCCCACCTCACCTTCCCATCTACCCTTGTATAACAGGTATGAGGCTCTAGAACATGGCAGTCAGAATAACGATGTAGATGAAGCCCATCCCAGTTGGAAGAGGTGCCTAAGGCAAGGTAACCTACCCCTCACATCGCTACATCTTCTGTCAAGAAAGAAAGAAGGGTTATTGTCATGTGGGGGACTCCGTTCTGAAAGGGCCCGAGGGCCCGATATGCTATGCAGACCCACAGGGAAGTCTTCGGCCTCCCTGGGGCTGGGGTAAGAGACATTACCAGGAAAGTCACTCACCTGGTATGGCCCACCGACTACTACCCAATACTGTTTTTTCAGGCTGGTAATGATGAAGTAGCAAGGAGAAGTCCGAGAGTGACCAAAAGGGACTTTAGGGATTTGGGGGGACTGGTTAAAGGATCAGGGGAACAGCTTGTATTTGCCTCTGTCCTTCCGATAGGAGGGATCAATATTGACAAGCAGACTTGTCTTATCAATACGTGGTTTCGAGACTGGTGCAACTGGCAGAACTTTGGCTTTGTTGATCATGGGAAGGTCTACGTGACACCTTATGGATCCTTTTCAACTTGGGATATTCTATGATTCTATGACCTGTAAGAGCAAGTCCAGAGAAGGGCTACAAAGATGATCAGAGGGCTGGAGCACCTCTCCTATGAAGAAAAGCTGAGAGAGCTGGGGATGTTCAGCCTGGAGAAGAGAAGGCTCCGGGTAGACCTCATTGCAGCATTTCAATACTTAAAGGGGGCTTATAAGAAGGATAGAGAAGGACTCTTTACTCGTATAAATAATGACAGGATGAGGAGGAATGGTCTTAAACTAAACAAGGATAGATTTAGGTTAGCAATTAGAAGAAATTCTTCACTGTAAGGATAGTGAGACACTGAAAGATATTGCCCAAAGAGGTTGTGGATGACCCATCCCTGGAGGTGTTCAAGTCCAGGCTGATGGGGCTTTGGCCAACCTGACCTATTGGGTGATTTGTCGGCTCATGGCAGAGGAAATTGGAACTAGATGATCTTTAAGGTCCCTTCCAACCCAAGCCATTCTATGATTCTGAGATTCATACCCCCCTCAGAAGAAAGATATTCAGAAGGTTACTTTAAACATCTGTACACTAACAGAAAATACATCAAGATATAAACACTAAGAACTGGAAATTCTCATGCTGACAGAAGGCTATGTGATGATGGGAATCATAGATCCTTGATGTGATGGCATGACAAGAAGCATTCATGAAACCCTCAAATGACTGTAGCCTGTTACAGAAGTATAAGTAGAGTAGATGAGAGAGAGCTGCACTCCATGTAAAACAGTTCACTGGCTATGCAGAGGTTCAGTATGAAGCCAAATACATGTTTTCTGTATCTCTAGATGAAGATCAGAGAATGTTGTGATCAGAGGGTTGGTTTTGATCATCTGATGAAGAGGATGCGCTTAAGACTTCTGTAAATTTCGGCAGAAATCCTATTTGACTCAGCAAGAATCTTGTTGATGAACTAAATTATTAAAAGGAAACATTCAGGAAAGGAACAGACATCAGATGAGGAATTTAAAAGGTCTGTACAACATTTGTGAGCATTTCAATTTTGTTAGTGTTTTATTGAACCTTTAATTTACTTAAAGGTGTTGAAAGAACAGGCTGATGAAACTGTAGCACTGCCTTCATTTATTTGTGAAAAAATGTGTTATTCAGGAGTTGTCACCAACAACTTGGAAAAGGGATCATGCTATATTTACTGTAAAGAAGGAATACAAAGAACCTTAAAACAGTTTAACTTCGCTTCAATCTTTAGAAAGATCTCAGAATCCATTCCCAAATACATGATGTACAGGAAGTTAAACAAATTTATCTAGGACAATCTTGCTAGACCGAATAAATGATGGGCTACAAGGAGAAAGATACAGTAGTAGTTCTGTCCCAGTTTCATGAAGGCTTTTGAGACCATTTTCCACAATAATCTAATGTAAGCTGAAGAAGTATGGTCTGGATAAACAGATAGGTAGATAGCTATAACTGATATCTTCATGGTACTATGACTTACAGCACAGAAGACAGGTATTTCTGGAGAGGCAATTGAAGACTGAGTGGGGTTCTCCAGGATATCTCAATGATACCAGATACGTATGTGTAAAAACTGAATGAAACTGTCATTAATTCGTTTAGACTTATAAATGGCAAAAAGTTAGGCAAGATGAATCCCACTGTCCCTCACAGTTTCAGACACTCTTTAATAATTAACAATATAAACAAAATGAGACAGTAATGATAAAGTTTTGGAGGCTAAAACAGGGACTGAAATAAAATGTGCCAGATAAATTTGCATTGTGGAAATGATTGTATTTTTTATTCTATTTGTTAGAATTTATCTGGTAAAGCTCTGAGAACTGTCATTTTTCATTACCTTTAAAAAGCAGAATATTCTCTTATTTCATACTAGAAAAGAATGAGAAATACTGGAAGGATGTTAATGAGCTGGTTTCAATGAGTCAGACTCAACTGTATTTGGAAGGAATTGTTTTTCAGAAGTTCATATTTCTTTGTTGATATTTATTTACACAGTACTGAGGATCTTTGGTTTCTTATTCGTATTCATTCACAGTGCAGATTTATGCTTACACCTGGGAGTTGTTCCATATTTGTAAAATTACAATGTTATGTTCTGAAAGTCCCTGAAACCTACATAAAGGTTAGACAACTATAATTCTACAAATAATTCAAGAATAATATAATAAATTCAGGCTAAATGATTGTCATAATCTCTCTCAGCCTTAAGGTCCATCTGTTTAATAGTGATCTAACCACCTTGTAGCCAAAGAACTCTGAAAAAAGGACCAAATTCTCCAAAATATCTACACAAACCATAATCAATTTTAGTACCTCTTAGTTATAAATGTTTCCAGGAAGCACTTATATGTTCTGTTATATATACCAATATCCTCTTTAATACCATTTTTTACTTCCCTTATATGTTGACTGACAAACTTAAATGGTAGTTCAATGTTTCCTAACGTGTTTCATGTAGTGTTAGCTAAATATTGTCAGTCTTGTATGTTAAGGTTCAGCAGAACATCATCTTGCTGGTTTAACAGAGGATTAAGCCAACCATCTGCACTTACCTGACATTTGCCTATTTGTTCTGCTTAATAGTTACAAGTTCCTAGGTGTTCATTTTAAAACATATAAACACATTTAACTATTATTTAATGTTTCTTGTTCTCAGTTATCAAAAAGGATATAAAGGTAGGAAAAAAAATAAATCTTGTGTCTTCTTATCTCTTAAATTTTCACTGGGAAAAATCTCTGAAGATAGGTTATAGAAAAAAAAAAAAAAAAAAAAAAAAGAGGATCTGGAAGATAGAATAGAACATCATCTATCCTGTCTTTCTGTCCCAGGGTAGAATCAGCTATTCTGAGTCACTATGATCATGGTAAGGAAACAACATTTTGCTTACCATAATGTCACCCTACCTGCGTAATTTTGCTTGTTGTAATAACTGTCAAAAAATAAATCCCTAAATTTAGGTACTCCCAACTGTCTTGTAATGCTTTAAGGTCCAACATTTCCCATGCCTTCACATTAATAGCCGACAGGCCGTTTTTGTTGTCTCTAACAGCTAGTCTGATAGCATCCTGCCACTCTCTATGCCAGGTTCTGAGCATGTTTTGATTATTCTTTACCTCAGCAGAAAGAACTCTCCTGCTGTCTGTATCTGTAGGCAAGCACAAACACAAATCTTAACATCCTTTGCTACTGTACCTCTTTCCTTCTAAAATAGATACTAATTTTTCTGCTTTTTGAATAAATTGATGTTGTGCTTCAGCTTTATCTTCCACTGAAGAGACAGAGCTTGATTTTCTTGGTCTTCAACACACAATTTGGATTTCTGCTTGTTATAGATGGTTATGTTAGAGTTACTGTTACTTTCAAATCTCATCAAAAAGTTTTATTTGATGAAATTTTTGTAACTAAAGAAAAATATTTTAACTAAAAATGGAAATCATTTTTTTGCTTAAAAAAATTAAAAATAAATAAAACACTTTCCTCAATGTTTTGTATTTATAGAACGCTTTGAAATTTCCCTATGGAAAATACTATCAGTTTTCAAATTCATTTCAATTCATTCAAATACGCTAACTTGCCCTGTACAAAAAATCCTATATTTGTCATAATTGAACTTTGTTGATTAGAGAAGTCTTTGCATCTGGCTATGAAGGTCGGTTTTAAATTAAAAGTACAAAACTGATATTACCTGAAATTACAGTATTAGCTGAAATTATGCATACCTATAACTTTACTATAATATAGTTAACATTATTTAAATAGTTCAATGTTCATCAACATATTTCTCCTTCATTAAGAAAACAAGTAAATGCCCTTCTACAGTGATGGGTCACAAATGATAACCACAAATGTCCTAGCCAAAGCTTGTTGTGATAGTTAGATGGTAACAGTCAGAGTGATCTTCTCAGTGATCTTCTGAAAGCATGAGAAGCATTTTTTCTTAAAGGAAATAGGCTGCCCTTACCCAAATTAAGTTATTTGTCATTGCCAGCCTAATAGTACAATCTATCATCTTTCCTTTGCTCCTTGTTAGGAAGCTTATATTTCTCTATACAAGATTTGATATTCTCTTCTTTGCAAATTAAACATGAACCCTACAATGTTTTAGTCCTAGTGTCTTTTGTCCTTTCTATCCTTTTGACTAAAATTCAGTGTGTTCTCTCAAATGATTGAATGATTGTCATGAATAGCTTGAGTTAAAATGTTCAAAGGACAATTCCTGGAAGAAAGTTTGAATACAGCTACTGTGTTATGGGATTAAAAAAAAAAAAAAAAAAAAAGTGTACTGTGTTGAGCCAGTTAAATTGGGTGCCAAATATTCCAGGGCTGACTCAATTTGTTTACATGTAGCTTTGTCATCTTTGATTTTGATGGCGCTGTATCACCTTTTGTCAACAAGCCACTGGAGACTACCTGCTGAGACTGCTAGGAATGTGTATTTAGTTTCTCATTAAGAAAGTAGACTGCAAACATTTATGGGCTATTATTTCAAGTTAAATGTTTCAGTAGCACTGAAATATCACTCCACTGATTATGTTTTAGCCAATTTTTGCAGGCTTTCACATACAGTGTTAAGAGAAAGAAACTTTCATAATTTTCATCCACATTTATATTGTTTAACCTTATCTGTAATGAGACATTAAAATTGAATTTAAGATGTTTTTTCTTTCCATTGAAATCAGACTTGCTTGCAGTCATTGGTCATACCCAACATGGGTTCACAAGGGGAAAGTCCTGTTTAAATAATTTAATTTAATTTTAAAACAAGGTCACCTATTTAGATGACTGAGGGAAGCCAGTAAAAGTGATCTTTTTGGATTTCAACAAATCTTTCAAAACTGTTTCTCACAGTATTCTGGACAAAATGTTCAGCATACAGCTAGACAAATGCATAATATGATTGGTGAACAGTTGGCTGATGGGTTGGGCTTCAAAGAATTTTAATAAATGGCGTTAGATCAGGCTGGCAACCAATCACTATTTGGGTTCCCCACGACTCCATTTTAAGTCCAGTTCTCTTCAGTGTTTTTAAAAATTGTCTGCATGCAAGATTTAAATTCATACAAAGTTTACAGATGATACAAAATTAGAAGGAGCTGTTGACTCTGTTGAGGGTGGAGAGGACTTGCAGAGAGACCCTGACAAGTTGCATCGCCAGGCAACCACCAACCTTATCTGTGGTAGTTTCACACTAATGGCTAGCTAAGTTCCACCAAAATGCTCTCTCACTCCCCCACCTCAAAGGAACAGGAGAACAAAATACAATGAAAAGTCTCATGGCTTTATGTGAGGACACAGAGATTGTTCATCTATTGTCATCATGGGCAAAAAACTCAGTATAGGGAGATTAATATAATTTATTGCCTATTAATAATAACAGACTATTATTTTCCATTGATAATAACAGCAGTAAGAAACTAAAAGTAAACTAAAAATACCTTCCGCTCACCCACCATTTTCTACCTCCTCCAAGGATGTGACTGAAATACTTGTTTCCTCATGCCCACATGTAAAATATCAAACAAACATAATGTACAATCTTGACTTTCATTATTTTCAGATATCTAAAAAATGTATTTATTGATACATCACATGATCTTGATATTTTTAGTACTGCCTTAGATCCCGTTTCTATAATTTCAGTTACTGTGAAGTCAGAAAATTATTTCTCCATGTTTTGACTCTCCTTTGTATTTTAATTTTCTTCCAATCTTGCTGCATCAGAAAAAAACAATTGTTAGCATAACCCTGTCTCTCCCCATCCCCCCTTCTACCCCCTCCCCCCTCCCCCCAGTTAACTATTTAATATTAATAAAGACTGCAAGAATTATTTCAATCCTATCATTTGATGAAAATCACTGTTAATATTTCTCTATCCCTGTATGTGTAAGTTTGTCATGTGTAAAAAGTATTGCTTCACTTTTAACCAGCTGATTTCTTACACTGGAATTATGGGCTGCAAGCATGCACTGTTGGCTCATGTCAAACTTTTCATCCACCAGAACCCCCAAGTCCTTCTCTGCAGAGATGCTCTCAATGAGTTTTTCTCCCAGTATGTACTCATGTCTGGGATTGCCCTGGCCCAGGTGCAGCACCCTGCACTTGGACTTGTTGAGCCTCATTAGGTTCACACAGGCCCACTTCTAGCTTTTCCAAGTCCCTCAGGATGGCATCCCTTCCTTCTATCCTATCAACCACACCACTCAGCTTGGCGTCATCTGCAGATTTGCTGAGGGTGCACTCAATTTCATGGTCTATGTCATTGATATAGACATTAAACAGTACAGGTCCCAAGACAGACCCCTGAGGGACACCACTCATCCACAGCCTCCACTTGGATATAGAGCCATTGACAACCACTCTGAGTGCGACCTTCAAGCCAACTCCTTATCCACTGAATAGTCCACCCTTCAAATCCGTATCTCTCCAATTTAGAGACCAGGATGTCATGTGAGACTGTGTCAAAAGCCTAGCAGAAGTCCAGGTAGATGACATTGTTCGGTCTTCCCTTGTCGACTGATGCAGTCACTCCATTGTAGAAGGCTACCAGATTAGTCAGGCATGATTTACCCTTGGTGAAACCACACTGGCTGTCTCAGATCATGTCCTTGTCTTGCATGTGTCTTGACATTGATTCCAGGAGGATCTTTTCCATGATCTTGCCAGGCACAGAGGTAAGGCTCACTGGTCTGTAGTTCCCAGGTTCTCCTTTCTACCCTTTTTAAACATGGGAGTGATATTTCTCTTTTTCCAGTCACTGGGGACTTTGCTTGACTGCTGTGACCTTTCAAATATGATGGAGAGAGACTTGGCAGCTACATCAGTTAATTCCTTCAGGACCCTGGGATGCGTGTCATCAGGCCCCATAGACTTGTATCTGTTCAGTTCCATCAGGTGGTCTCGAACATGCTCTTCCCTTACAGTGGGTGGGACTTTGTTCCCCCACACTCCATCTATGGTTTTAGGGAAATGAAAGACTTGGGAAACCTGAGTATCAGTGAAGACTGAGGCAAAGAAGTTGTTGAGTACCTCAGCTTTCTCCATGTCTGTTGTTACCTGTTCACCCTTCTCATCCATCAGAGGGAGTACGCTCTCCTTGGCTTTTCTTTTCCGAGGAATGTACCTAAAGAATCCTTTCCTCTTATTCTTCTTGCAAAGCTCAGTTCCATATGTGCCTTGGCTTTCCTGATCCCATCCCTGCATATCTGGACTGCATCCCTGTACTCTTCCCAGGCCACGTGTCCCTGCTTCCACTGCCTGTACATCTCCTTATTGAGCCTCAGTTTGACCAGCAGGTCCTTGCTCAGCCATCCTGGTTGTCTGGCCTCCCTGCCCACTTTTTTAAGCAGGGGGATGGAGAGTTCTTGCACTCTAAGGAAAACATCCTTAAAGAGTCTTCAGCTCTGCTCAGCTCCTTTGTCCCTAAGGACAGTGTTCTAGGGGATCTCTTGTACTAGGTTTTTAAATAGCTTGAACCAGGGCGTAGTCAGTGCAGCCCAGACTGCCTCCAATCTTGACCTCTTTAATGAGCTCTTCCGCATTGGTGAGCACCAGGTCAAGTAACGCTTCTCCTCTGGTTGGTTTGCCTAATACCTGGACCAGGAAATTATCCTCAATGCACTCTAGAAATCTTTGCTTACAGCCTGCTATGTAGCTTTTCCAGCAGACATCCAGGTGGTTGAAGTCCTCCATCAGGATGAGAGCATGTCAGTGCAATGCTTCTTGTAGTTGAAGCAAGAAAGCCATATCTACAAGCTCCCCTTGATTGGGAGGCCTGTAGTAGACTCCAACCACAAGCTGTCCTTTATTGGTACAGTCTTTAACTCTCACCCACAACCTCTCAACCTGTCCGTGACTGTTTCTCAGAGGCAACTCTTCACAATCAATCCCTTCCCTAATGTAGAGGGCAGCAGACACCCCCCACCCTCCCACCCCCCTCCCCCTTTCCTTCCTTGTCTATCACTTCTGAAGAGTTTGTAGCCTTCTATTCCAATGTTCCAGTTATGTGATCCATCATCAACATCTTTATTAATGATCTGGTTGATGGGGTAGAGTGTACCCTCAGTAAGTTTGCAGGTGACACAAAACTGAGGCGAGTGGCAGATACACAAGAAGGTTGTGCTGCCATCCAGAGGATCCTCAACAGGCTAGAGAAATGGGCTGACAGGAACCTCATAAACTTCAAGAAGGTGAAGTACAAAGTCCTTCACCTGGGGAGGAACAACTCCAGGCACCAGTATGTGCAGAAGTAGAAAAGCAACAGAGGGTCCTGGTGGACACCATATTGAATATGAGCCAGCAATGTGCCTTTGCCACTGAGAAGGCTAATGGTACACTGGTCTGCATTAGGCAAAGTGTTGCCAGCAGGTGGAGAATCTTTCCTCTCTAGTCAGTGCTGGTGAGGCTGCACCTGGAATTATTGCTCTTTGTCCAGTTCTTGTCCCTCCATTACCCTCCTCCCCCACCTCCCCTCCACCCTTCCTCCCGAGTACGAGAGATATTGAGCTACTAGAGACCACCCAATGAAAGGCCACAACAATGATCAAAGGGCTATTTAGACTGTAGAAGAGGAGACTCGGGTGTTTTCAATCAACATCTATAAATATCTGAAGGGAGGGTGGGAAGAGAACAGAGCCTTTCTCTTTTCACTGGTGCCCAGTGAGAGGACCAGAGGCAATGGGTGCAAACTGGAACACAAGAGATTCCATCTGAACATCAGGAAGCGCTATTGTGTATATGACTGAGCACTGGCACATGTTATTCCAATGAGAAGTTATGGAGTCATCCTCCTTGGAGATCTTCAAAAGCTATCTGGACTTGGTCCAGGACTAGTAGCTCTAGGTGTTCCAGTTTGAGATAAGGGTTTGGACCAGATGACCTCCAGTGGTCCTTCCATCCTCAAACATTTTGTGATTTTGTGAATCTGTGAAGTAACAATAAAACCAGACATTATCAGCTGTTCTTATGTGCAGATGATAGAAAGCATTAACCACAGTGGCAGAAGACAATAGAATGGACACACTAAAACTTCCACATCAGTCACATCACACCTAGTTCTACATTCAAGGGCAGTACCATCTCACTCAGTATTCTCCTAATAACACTTCTTATTCCCCAAGAAGAAAAAATTTTTGTCCATATAGTTTGGGCATGAAGAAGACATAGACACAGTACATGTTTAGATTGAGGGAAAGGCACACGTTTACACTAAAGGTCTGTAGTATATCTTTGCCAAGTGAAGTGATTTGATTGCTTACAAATGCTAGACATTTGTTTTTTATTTTGATTATGTTTCTAAATAAATAAAGAAAAAAATAAAGTAGATGGACCAATTATAGTGCTTCATGTTAACTGTTTAATAATTACCTTTTATTTTCTATGTATCACACTGATGCTGTCTTCCTCTCTGTTAACTTTAATGTGAACTAAATGTAAGAGAAACTCAAAATATTTTTAGAACATTTCCTCTAGCTGATGTTGCAATGATATAAAACTTTGTGCTTTGCATAGAATATTGTTTCTGATATATTATACTTTGAAAACTTGTTTCATAATATATTTTCATATCTGCTGACTTGAACAAAAGTTTAAAAATACCAGCTTGCTAGCAACAATGTATTCAACTGAGTGAATAAAACAATTCAAAATTTCACATTAAGAATTTTACTAAATATTTTTTTTATCTCCATACAAGAAAACAAACAAACAAACAAACAAAACTTCCAGGATGACAACAATTAGGAAATTACCCTGCTAAAATGGTATTATATTAATATTAACTTTAGATGTGGCATAGTATAAATATCTATATCCATACCTATATACATACATATATGTGTGTGTATTTGTATGTATCCATATGTCAGAACCATTTAACATCTTCTAGTATGTAGACAAAAAAAAAAAACATCTCCAGAAGCCAATTTTTTCTCTCTGAGACACCTATGTGAACTCAATTACTTCGAGTAGGTTTCTTGTCCAAAAGAAGTTTGTCCATATTGGATTTCAAGATTTAACTTTTATGAGTAAGGACTGACAAAGCTAACAGTTTTCTTATGGAAGCCTACTTTCCAAAAATTTTCAACATCTCAAGTAAGAATTTGAAAGGAATTCATAAAACTTAGTAGATCTCTTCATAGACCACATGCCTAACATCCAAAATCTATTTGTAATTCTTAATTTGAAGAGTTTGTTGTTGTTGTTGTTGTTGTTTTTGTCTCACCATGTATATTACTGACCTCTCATAGCTATCGAAGCCATTGTTGTTTCTTCTGCCAGATGTACAAAGAATTACCAAACTGCATGAAACATACAGAATAGGTCTGTCATCTTTCCCCAGGAGTTTTCTTCTAATTACAAGACCAAGTATTAAATCCAAAGATGTAATGAGAATTGCAAATAGATTAAAATTCCGCCTGTCCCTCGGCTATGTAGTCAAGGGGGATTAAACAAGAGAATTTCCTACATTCATAGTTTTTTCTCTCCCCCCCCCACTTCTCATCAGCTTCTATGTCAGTTTTCATTGTACAGCAGTTACACTAAGAAAAAATTAATAGCACAAGTACAGTGAACAAAATCACAGGATGTCTGTGATTTGTGTCTATGGATAGGGCATAGTATATGCTAGTGTGAATAAAAATATGAAAAGAGACTATATAGTGATGATTTTTTTAAATAATTTGAACATTTAAAAATGTTTTTTTAACGTTAAAACCAACATTAGAGTTAAGTTTATATTAAAACAAAATATATTAACCCTCCCAAAACAAAATAAAACAAAACAAAAAAACAACATTCTGTGCTGATTAAGATGAGAAACAAACAATTGAAATATTTCATTGCCATACATTTTGGTTTCCTTAATGAAAAAAAAAAAAAAAAAGAGTATTATTTTCACATTTCACTGTTACAACCTCAGATGAGAAAATATTTATTATTGTTTTTCATAGCTGTGTCATTCAACAGCCAGTTAGCCATATTTGACAAAGATTGTTATTGCTTTATATATTTCCTTGTTTGTTGGTTTGTTTTTCTTTTATACTTTTTAATTTGTTTGTTTGTTTTTAATTAAGTAAATGTCATCACTGAACTTTCAACTGATAATTCAAGAACCTGATATCATTTGGTAAACCAATGAATAGGAAATATGTAATAAATCTGAAATATTAATTTCAGTGGTAGAGTCTACAATGTATTGCAACAACATGAAATGTGCTAGTGAATGAAGATAGACTTTTACTTTTAAAGTAGTGCATTACAGCTTAAGTATAGAGAAAATTATGATCCTCACTAGCCTATTCATAGTATGTTTTAGAAAACAGTTTTAAAATATGTATATAAAGGAATGAAGAGAGCACTGATCATTAAGTGCAGCCTTCATGTCACCTAAATCATCAACAATACATAGATTTGCAAATCACTTAAGCATACAAAGATCTCTTCTAGACAGGAGGGACTTATTTTAATAATATGTTGATATTTGGGACATGTTTTAATGACACAGTGCTCTAAAAGTACCTGTGTCTCTCTTAGTTATAATGAAGTCTCAAATATCTAGCTCTGACATTTAATCCTTTATATCTGTCCACTATATTTACATGAAAGTTCCAACTTTCTTAGTCAGTGTCCTCAGTCATAGTTGCAATGTGAAGAATTGCAAATAATTCCACACAAGAGTTTCAAAACTCATGTCTAGATGATGTTCAGTCACTGACATTTAAAAGAGAGAATCAGCCAAGCCAATACTTTCACCACAGAGAACAAAAATATTTCTGGCTAAATAGCTTTTCAGGATTGAGATAACTTGTTGCCTTTCAAGTCAAGTAGACAAGGAGTTATTTTAACTTTGTCACTAGCCAACATAGTCCATAGACTTAGATATGAATAATTCAAGCATACGTAAATGTATAATTTCATTTATTCTATTACTAATGCAGAATGAACTAAGACTGATTCCTCTCACTTATTTACAGAAAGCTACAAAGAAAATATCTCTACCTAAATCAGAAATAG
Organism: Anser cygnoides; assembly: GCF_040182565.1. Lineage (NCBI taxonomy): Eukaryota > Metazoa > Chordata > Aves > Anseriformes > Anatidae > Anser > Anser cygnoides. The sequence goes on along the minus strand of NC_089873.1, from coordinate 171,457,668 downwards.
GCTTCTTTTGTGAGGAAATAAAGCCGATGGAATCAGGAGAGAGAAAGGAGCATCTCTATAGCTCAAGCCATGTTAGCTAAAGGGAGAAGTCTAAGAAATAAATTATTAATTATTTCTTTAAAAAGTCTACTTTCATCTTAAGATGAAGACTTAAAGAACATCTAAATGGCTGTCTTAGCTGTAGATACCCATAGTGACGTTGTCTAAAGTTTGATGAGAATCCCATTGCAAATGAAAATCTAGTCATATGTGTCAAAAAAATCAAGAGATTATCATGAATATTATCAAATATTTTATGTTGAACTTTGGGAGTAAATGAAACTCTTTCTTTAAGCAAAAAAATAATAAAAAAATCCTGTTTAATGTGTAAAACAGAAATCCATTTTAACCTCATGTTATGGCTCCTTTATGTTCCTTTAAAAACTTTAATAACAACATATTATTTTATAACACTGAATTCCACAATAAACTGTTGCTAATCTAAGGAAAAAATGAACAACTTTTGTAATATTCAGGTCATATTAAAATTCTTAGGAGTGACCATCTTAAATGAGCCAAATTAGCATAGAATAATTAATATTATTTAATGTGTTTATCTAGTAAAAATTTTAAGATACTTTGCGTGCAGAAAGATGGAAATGCTTGACATTCTCTCATGCATGGGTAACAGACACAAGTGTGAATAAACGCTGTATATGCCTTAGTAGAAAATAGATAACAATATCTGAGTTCTTAGTAAAAGCTATTGGCAGTTCATGAAGAGATTTGATCCCATGAAAATTTAGCATTGTAATCTGACTTTTTTGTTCGACATAAAATTATTAGTATTAGATATTTTAAATGGTCATGAAATTGTTAGTAAAAACTTCAAACTGTGTTATTCTACTTTTTCCATAATTGGAAAAAACAAAACAAAACAAAACAAAACAAAACATCATATAAGGTCTTATTTTTCTCTTGGATGTAAATTGGGATTACTCAAATCATTTAAACAGGAAAAGAAGAAGTAGAGAGATCCAGTGTATCTTCCTTATATTAATAATAATAATAATATCAAAAATATGTTAAACTCCAAAGCAGTTTTACATCACTAAGCCTGAGAATCTATATCTAATACAGTTGAGCTATATTCAGAGAAGAAAAATGCAATGGAATAAGAGAAGGGAGTTATTTTAATTATGAATAACCACTGGAAAAGTAGAATATCACACTTTTATAGTGTGTTGTGGAAGAACTAGTATCAGTATGTATCAGTATGTATCAGAAGTAGAACTCCTTCCTGAATTTCTCACAGACAACTTCATAAAGTTGTTCTTGTGTCTCAAAAAGACAAACATAGAAATGTTTTTATCAGAAAAATGTTAAAATATAATGCATTGGATTCTCATAATTTTGAATTAGATCAGCTGATAACCATACAAAATGAAGGATGCTATTTTTTCACCTTCGCTTAGAAATGAAGCATGTCACTATGCAGAGAATCTGTTTGAATGTGCTGAAATGAAAGACTGTTCCAGGAAACTAATGATAGCTATAATTAACAAATGGAGAGTCAAAATGCATTAGAAAGAGAGTCGTTTGAGCAAGTAATTATTTTAATTCATTTTGCTTTTTGTTTCATAGTATTCATTAATTTAATTTTATGACATTATTTATGTTAATAGCATTTCAAACACTTACGGTAAAATAGTGATCTCAAGTACAAAAGAATAATCTAAAGTAACTCTGTAAAATGAACTCATTTTGGTCTAAAGTAATGATTTCTATACAAATTTGTAGATTAGTAGAATGAGAGAAAATGCTGCAAAATATGGTAAGAGAAATGTAAAGAGTCATTAGACAAGCTATAAATGACAGATCTGCACATCCAGAATAAAGTGATGATAGTTATGCTAAATTCACGGTTATTTTCAAATAATTAAAACTATATCTTAGCCATAATATTTATTAACAATTAACTAATTTATTAAATAGTATGTTTTTCTGTATATCTCAGAGTACATAAAAACATAGACTTCCAAAATCACTTTCATTTACATCTATAAAATTTTCTAAAGTGTCAGGACTGTTTTTTTTTTCATCTTTTTCTCTAAAAAGAAATCATAGATTTTGATCCTTTGGTTTTAAAGATATTAAAGTGAATTTTATTTCTAGATTTCATATTTTTAAATAGCACGTGACCACAGGAAATGTTATATTTCTAGATTAAGAAACACAGTGATGCACTTCTTAAAATTCTTTTTATTCTACTCTCTTTAAGCCAAGTTATTAAACATGCTTTGAAAATTAGCCTCCTAATCTATATGTGGGTTGTTTGTTACTGATTTTAAAGATGTCAAGGAAAAGAAAATTTAAATAGCTTTGTGAAAGCTTTAATTAAATACTTGGTCAGAACAGCATATGCAACAGAATGTATTTAATCTTTTTTTTTTTTTTGTATGTGTACAATTACTTTTTTTTTTTTTAATAGATGCTTTTTAAAATCTCCATTAATATGAAATTAATTGAGATGCACTGATTAAATTAATCAACCTCCTTTTACTATTAAATATTTTAGTATAAAATCTAATATATTTTTCAATTGGATACACATAAATGAAGAGACAAATACTGAGGAAATTTTTCCAGACATAGGAAACCTGACAGATAGCAATGGACTATTCTTTAAAGGTTTCAGACTAGAAAGGTCTTTAATGACAATGATGTTTATTTGAGCAGTACAAATCAAAATACAAAAGAAAATGGTTTTACAAAAGTGAATATTTGCAGAACTTTCCACTCTTCTTCATACTCCATGTTCTAACTCAATAATGTTGGAGTTAATTTTTCTCTCAGCACTTCTCTTGACAATAGAGTAACTCCGCCGAGTTTAAAATAATTTGAAGACTGTTATATTTCCTTAGATTTCTAACGTTAAAATTAAAAGTTTCTGCATTTTCAAGAAGAATTTATTTTAGAGCTTCTAAAGAGAATACATCTCACAATATAAAACTTGCTTAAACTTACATTACATGATGAATAATTCAAAAACATTGAATTATTAGTATTTGTCTGATTTTAATCCACAAAACACTGAAAAATTTCTGAGGAAAATCTTCAGTTTCTTTATTTGTGATATGATAGAACAGATAACATATAACAACTCATTTTAAACTGCTAAACAAACATCACCAGTTTAACCAAATCAGGCCTCTAAATTTCAAGGTTATGATAGATTGTTCCAGCTAACAATTCTGTGTAAAAAATACATGGAGATACATTCAATACTATTCATTTTGTTTGTGTTTATGACAATATAGAATGACAAGAAATCTAAGACCAACCAAATGATTTCTTGAGCTGTGAACATCTGTGGTTATGTTCACCTTCTAAGTGTTGTCCACCCTTTCTAATTAACTAGCAAGAACTCATTACATAAATATTAAAGAAAATGAAACTGATTGTGCAAAATAACTCTTGATGAATCTCCTATGATTTCTTTAAGCTTATAGAAGCATAACTTTTGTTCCATCATTTACTTTACATTCTGGTTGTAGTATTCCTTTCTCCTTAAAAGCAAACCTTTTACTTCAAAGGACATATCCTTAATGACATAAAGACAGTTCTCCTTTATTTTCCACCTCAGGCTGCAAAGTAAATTTAACTGGGAGATGGTGTTTTGTTGTTGTTCTTGTGGTATTTTGTTTGTTTGTTTGTTTTGTTGCTGCTGCTGCTGTTGTTTGCCTTTTAGTTCTATTTTCTTCTAGCTTCATATTAATGATATATAGAGGTAAAGTTAGGAAAACAAAGCAAAACAAAACAACAACTAAAGGAAAAAATCAATGATCAAATTTAAGTAGAAAGAGACAGAAAAATCAGCAAGAAGAGAGTGTATAAATACTTTAGCAAATATACAAAACCCGCTGCAAGATGGAAATGTTATGGGGGTGTTGCCTTGCATTCACAGATTAGGTGTTCATAAAAAGGTAAGCCATGACAAGATGTGTAAAATAATTAAGCTTATCAAGGAGGAGATAGGGATTCAACCTGGAGTTAAGGGAAGAAAAAATAAAAAAAAATAAAAAAAAGAGAGAGAGAAAGAAAGAGAGAAAGAACAGAAAGAAAGAGAGAAAGAGTGAGAGAGAGACAGAAAGAGAGAGAGAGAGAGGGAGAAAGAGAAGGAGAAAGAAAGAGAGAAAGAGAGAGAAGGAGAAAGAGAAAGAGAAAAAGAGAAAGAAAGAAAGAAAGAAAGAGAAAGAGCAAGAGCAAGAGAAAGAGCAAGAGCAAGAGCAAGAGCAAGAGCAAGAGCAAGAGAAAGAGAGAGCAAGAGCAAGAGAAGAGAAAGAGAAAGAGAAAGCAAGAAAGAGAAAGAGAAAGAGAAAGAGAAAGAGAAAGAGAAAGAGAAAGAGAAAGAGAAAGAGAGAGAAAGAGAAAGAGAAAGAAAGAGAAAGAGAAAGAGAAAGAGAAAAAGAGAAAGAGAAAGAGAAAGAGAAAGAGAAAGAGAAAGAGAAAGAGAAAGAGAAAGAGAAAGAGAAAGAGAAAGAGAAAGAGAAAGAGAAAGAGAAAGAGAAAGAGAAAGAGAAAGAGAAAGAGAAAGAAAGAGAAAGAGAGAAAGGAAGGAAGGAAGGAGGGAAGGAGGGAAAGGGAAGGAAGGGAAGGGAGGGAGGGAGGGAAGGAGGGAAGGAGGGAAGGAAGGAAGGAAGGAAGGAAGGAAGGAAGGAAGGAAGGAAGGAAGGAAGGAAGGAAGGAAGGAAGGAAGGAAGGGAGGGAGGGAGGGAGGAAGTGAGGGAGAAGGAGAAAGGGAGAGAAAGAGAAAGAAAGAAAGGAAAGAGAAAGAAAGAAAGAAAAGAAGAAAGAAAGAAAGAAAGAAAGGAAAGAAAGAAAGAAAGAAAGAAAGAGAAAGAAAAGAAAAGAAAGGAAAAGGAAGGAAGGAAGGAAGAAGGAAGGAAGGAAGGAAGGAAGAAGAAGAAAGAAAGAAAGAAAGAAAGAAAGAAAGAAAGAAAAGAAAGAAAGAAAGAAAGAAAGAAAGAAAGAAAAAGAAAGAAAAGAAAGAGAGAGGAAAAAGGAAGGAGGGAAGGAGGGAAGGAGGGAAGGAAGGAAGGAAGGAGGGAGGGAGGGAAGGAAGGGAGGGAGGGAGGGAGGAAGGATGGAAGGGAGGGAGGGAGGAAGGAGGGAAGGAAGGAGGGAAAAGAAAGGAAGGAGGGAAGAAAGGAAGGAAGAGAAGAAAGAAAAGGAAGGAAGGAAGGAAGGAAGGAAGGAAAGAAGGAAGGAAGGAAGGAAGGAAGGAAGGAAAGAAGGAAGGAAGGAAGAAAGAAAGGAAGGAAGGAAGGAAGGAAGGAAGAAAGGAAGAAAGGAAGAAAAGAAAGAAAGGAAGAAAGAAAGAAAGAAGGAAGGAAAGGAAGGAAGGAAGAAAGGAAGAAAGAAAGAAAGAAAGAAAGAAGGAAAGAAAAGAAAGAAAGAAAGAAAGAAAGAAAGAAAGAAAGAAAGAAAGAAAGAAGAAAGAAAGAAAGAAAGAAAGAAAGAAAGAAAGAAATGAAAGAAAGGAAGAAATGTAGAAAGGAAGGAAGGAAGGAAGGAAGGAAGGAAGGAAGGAAGGAAGGAAAGGAAGAAAGGAAGGAAGGAAGAAGGAAGGAAGAAAGAAAGAAAGAAAGAAAGAAAGGAAAAGAAAGAAAGAAAGAAAGAAAAGGAGGAGCACAAAACAAAAGCAGATTAAAGCATGTTGTCTTTATTCTTTTCCTCAGCGTCCAGTGAAATAACTCACTGCAACATGCTAACGGTGGGAAGTCACTTAGAATCACTCCAATATCTCAAATTACCTGTGAGGTTAAATGGGATCACTGGGGACTGGGAAATAGAAAATATTTGTCTGTTTGGCAGGGGGATGAAGATTTATTTTTCTCTTGTGTATTGTTTATCTGTCATTAACTTAATTAATTTGATGGCCTTTTCTTTTTCAATCTCTATCCCTTCTGAATATATCATCAAACTGAGATTAAAAATGAGTAAGGAAATTACAGTTTTATAAGCTTAACTGAAACTCCTAGGTGTAATTTTCCTTAAAGATGTTGGGAAAAAATAAGAATGTACAGGTTTTCTAGAAGATAATAACATGATCATAAGCTATAAGGACAGGCCTGTTAGGAAATAAATATATATATATATAAATATAAATTAAAAAAAATAAAAAAAAAAAAGAAAAAAAATCAAAGAATAACTGAAGAAGAACATTATGTAAGAGAATATGTGACATACAAAAACTACAGTAGAATGACTGTACCCCAAATGCCACATAAATAAGCAAAAAAACAGTGCTTATAATCATTCGAGGTGTCTGAAAAAACATTCTCCAAGAATAGTGTTTTAGCATACAATTGTAAACCATTTAAACTAAAAAAGGGTTTCTCTCTTTCTCTCTCTTAAACTCAGATTTTCATTAACAGCATGATAGAAAGCAGAGTGCAACTTCTAAAATTTGCAGATGGGATCCAAAAGAAAGGGGATGCAGTTTGGTAGACTTAGACTTGACTGACATAAAAAGACTGAAAGAGTTTTGACAATTTAGTGCAGGATCTGAAACCAGCGAGATGATATTCACCTGAAGCAATTTTTTTGACCCAGTGATAAAACACTAATGGTGAATATCTGGGAAAGCATCAGTGTAGCAGTGTAGGAGTAACCATGGATCATACATAAAATAAGTGCCAACAATGTGATGTTGCTGTAAAATAAACAAAATTTATTAATGTAATAAGAGATTTTATTTATTTCATTATTTATTTTAGATAATATTCTACGTTTGTTATAGGGATAGCAAATTAACTTATCTCCCAATTAGCTGTGAAAATGATTTATCTCACAAAATCCATCTTAATTTACATGATGACTAAAGAAAAATAGTTTTAAGACCAATATATAACTTTGAATTTCCTGAATGATTTTAGTGGAAGTCTAATAAAAGACCTAAAATAAATCCAAAGCAAGATTTAACCATTTGCCTATTGGGAGTATATCAACTAGCTTTTGGATATCTGCTATCTAGAGATAAATTTCATAGTTAAATGCTGAGTTGTCTATGGAGAAAACTTTAAGTGTCAGTCACAACTGTGAGCAACTAGTAATGGGAAGGCTCCTAGAGTTAGACAGTGAAAAAAGTTCAACAGCTAAATAGAAGTTGTTGTCTGGACTCCTGCTTTGTAACAGCGTTGTAAAAGTGAAGCTCAATATCAAATGAAATCGTTTCCATACACTTAGAACCAGAGACCTGATGTGTCTTCTGGAGAACGGGGCTCATTATTATTTCTAAAACAGACTAAAGGAAAAGCTGATGGCAAACTTTATATTATAGCTACTGTTTAAAACTCTTGCTCTGAATGAGAAAAGTATAGAAATCTCCTCCATTAAATAGCATGAAAAAAAACATCAAGAGGTTTTATTCCTTTCTCCCTCTACCAACCTTCATGAGACATCCCAGACCATGGAACACATACCCTCCATTTGGTGGTATTAACCACTACTTTAGGAGGGATACAGTATTGATTTCACATTATTTCAAACACTTTGAACCAAGAAAAAATGTTCAAAAGATAATTACTGTATCTCAATGTTACAGGAGTTTCTGGGTATATGAAGACACTAAGGGTCAAGTATTGCACAGGGTTGACTTGACCTGCTTTCTGTAGTAACAGGAGA